>NC_067460.1:3563166-3863166 GCF_025434085.1 Hippocampus zosterae
AGTGTGCCCGAAGGAAGCTGGGATAGGCTCTAGCACACTCGTGTGACCCTTGTGAGGATAAGCGGATCAGAAAATGGATGGATATTTATTTATTTATTTATACATACGTACATACATACCATTGGGAGGCAAGCCCCAATGAGTACAGATGATGAGGTTGGGAGGCCAGCCGCAATTAATGAAATGCTGAGCAAGGCAGCAATTCACCTGAAGGCTAAGATCATGGCGAGAATCAAAGCTGGGCAACCAAGAAACCGATTACAACGGCTATGTGAAGTACCACCTGAAAGTCTCGTGGAAGCTGTGACTAAAGCACTGAGGGCGATCCCTACCGTAACAATCACGGCAACCAATGAGCTGATATACGCTTCAACATCAGTGATCCTAGAGATGCTTGGCTATAAGTGCAACCATGGGAGTTATGAGATACATTACCCACCATGGAAAAGACAGTTGGAGGCGAAGATCAAGGCGGCTTGGAAAGATGTGAGTCAATTGACGGAGACCCAGAGAGATGTGATGAAAAGGCCGATACCTAAGAGGTACATCCAGATGACGATACCTGAAGCACTCGAAACTGCCAAACAAAGGCTCCGAGCTGTGTCCAGTCGCCTAAAGAGGTACACAAAAGAGAATGAGGCCAGAGGAATAAACAGGCTGTTCATAACACAACCTGCGAAAGTGTACGCTCAGTGGCAGAGCAGACCCACCAAGAGTGGAAACTGAAAGGTACTGGAAAGGCATATGGGAGAAGGATGTCACACATAACAGCAGTGCACAATGGCTGGTGACTCTGAGAGAGGAGCACAGCAACCTCCCTGAACAGAACCCAGTTACCATAACAGTGGCAGACATACAGGACAGAGTCTCACATATGAAAAACTGGACAGCGCCAGGCCCGGACATGGTCCACACCCACTGGCGAAAGAAACTCACAGCACTCCATGAGCCCTGAGCAGCGCGAATGAACCAGTTGCTGAGGGATGAGACTTACCCAGGATGGCTAACCGAAGGGCGAACAATCCTGATCATGAAGGATCCCTCAAAGGGTGCAGTCCCATCCAACTGTCGGCCAATAACCTGTCTCTCCACAACATGGAAGTTCATGTCAGGCATTATTGCGGCTAAGATAAGTGGACACATGGATCAATACATGAGCGAAGCACAGAAGGTCATTGGTAGAGATACCAGAGGAGTCACACATCAGTTCCTGGTTGACATAACAGTCGCACAAAACTGCAGGTCCCAACATACCAACCTGTGCACAGCCTGGATTTATAAAATAAAAGCCTATGACTCGATGCCACATACATGGATCACTGAATGATTGGAGTTGAACAATGTGAACAGGAACCTAAGAGCCTTCATTGCGAACTCGATGAGGATGTGGAAAACCACACGTGAAGCGAACAGTAAGCCACTTACCCAAGTGTGCATCAAATGTGACATATACCAAAGTGATGTACTCTCCCCACTGCTGTTTTACATAGGACTGGACCCGCTAAGCCAAGTAATAGGTAGGACTTGCTATGGATACCGCCTCCGAAATTGAGCTACGATAAGTCACCTCCTCGACATGGATGACATAAAGCTGTATGCGAAGAGCGAAACACATCCACACAACCAGGATCTACGGCAGTGACATCAGGATGTCATTCGGGCTTGAAAAATGTAGTTGAATGGTGACAAAGAGAAGCAAGGTAGTCCACACTGAAGGGGTCTCACTCCCTGAAGGAACAACAGCAGACAGCAACAACAGGACAGCTACAAATACCTCGGTATACCTCAAGCCAATGGCAACCTCAAACTGGCAACAAGGAAAGCGGCTACGGCCAAATACCTCCAGAGAGTGAGGCAAGTCCAAAGAAGCCAGCTCAATGGCAAGAACAAGACCCGGGCAATAAACAGCTATGCCAGTGGTCGGGAACCTATGGCTCGCGAGCCATATATGGCTCTTTTGATGATTGCATCTGGCTCTCTTCGTCAAAAAGTTTGCATGGAGGGTTCAATCCCAAATCAAGCACCCTGAGACTGTACGCAAGCCGTAAGGAAGGAGGCCGGTGTGTAGGGAGTGTGAGAGCCACTGTCCAGGATGAAAAATCCAAGCTCCATGAATACATCAATGAGAAGGCTCCAACGGATGACGTACGCAGAGAATGTCTCAGACAATGGGGAACAGAGGATGAGGCGCTGGAAGAGGGACCATCATGGGAGGACAAGCCCCTACACGGGATGTACACCGGACCATAACTGAAGTGGCTGATCTCAAGAAGTCCTATCAGTGGCTAGAGAGGGCTGGCCTGAAGGACAGCACAGAGGCACTCATCCTGGCTGCTCAGGAACAGGCCCTGAGCACCAGAGCCATTGAGGCCCCGATATACTACACCAGACAAGACCAAAGGTGTAGGTTGTGCAAAGAGGCACCTGAGACGATCCAACACATACCTGCACCTGTAAGATGCTGGCAGGGAAAGCCTACATGGAACACCATAACCAGGTGACTGGCATAGCCTACCGAAACATCTGTGCGGAGTATGGATTGGAAACCCCAAAGTCAAAATGGGAAACACCTCCGAAGTTGGTGGAGAATGACAGAGCGAAGATGCTGTGGGACTTCCAGATCCAGACTGACAAGATGGTAATGGCGAACCAACCATATATCGTGATCATAGATAAAGGGCATAGGAAAGCCGTTGTAGTGGATGGAGCGGTCCTAAGTGATGGAAACATCAGAAAGAAGGAACATGAGAAACTTGAGAAATACCAAGGGCTTAGAGAAGAGCTGGAAAGAGCCTGGAAGGTAAAGGTGACAGTCGTGCCTGTGGTGGTCGGAGCACCCGGCCAGTGACCCCCAAATTAAATGAGTGGTTGCAACAGATCCTGGGAACAACATCGGACATCTCAGTCCAGAAATGTGTGTCCATTTGTGTGTCTTTGTACATGTTAATAATATATATTTTTTGTGTTAATGTACACTGCACCCTAATCATCTTATCAGTCTAATTTTCACCCAAAAAATATTTTAAAATAAAATAAAGCAGGTAAAGTTGTTAGCTCTCAACAGTCTGCAATTGCAGCTTGTGATCAGAACTGTTGCGCTCTATCTTTTATCATCATTATTCTCATTCAGAGTTTGCTGAATTTTACACAGAGTGTACAATTCACCGAGAGCACGAGCAAAGAATAGGAATCTAGGAGGGCCCAGGGAAGCACTTTAATACGGTACATGTGAGCTACGATAGTTAACAGGCTGCAAAAGTGCTAGCATGCCTCAGTTTCAGGCTGTTTCTCATCAGGACGTGTGTGTCTGCGTGCGTGCGTGCGTGCGTGTGTGTGCGTGTGTGTGTGTGTGTGTGTGTGTGTGTGTGTGTGTGTGTGTGTATGTTTGCGCGTCCGTACGCGCGTGCCGGTAAGGGTAGATCCCGGGAGGTTAGTTGATCGAAAAGTAGATCTTCGATCCCAAAAGTTTGAACACCCCTGAATTAGGGCATTTACATGGAGAAATTTAGAAATTTCTTCCAGAAAAAAAATAATTTCGTAAGTAGAGGTAACACTGTATTTATACAGTATAAATTGAAAAGTAAACCTTGATTGATGTTATCAGAGTGACATTGGATTCTAGATCAACAATATGATACATTGATGCCATATTTACCAATGTTGTTTTTGCTTTTCCTTGACTGTGGTTTAATCGACAGACTTTTTAGTTTAATGGATACAGTCATGTGAAACATGCACACCCAAATGGCTTTCAACGAATGTTAAAAAAAAATAATAATAATAATAAACCAACGAGTAGCAGCAGCAAAAACAGGTTCTATATAAAAAATGTTGGCGCAGCGTGCAACTCCCACACAGATACACAAATATCCATTAGGCAGCAGGCTGTGAATGCCAGTGCCAGTGTTTATGTCCTTGGTGTATATATAATCTGTGTTAGAGTAATGGATGAGCAATTAACAGAGCAGCACATTCAGTCACTCTGTTCAACTCCCCTCATATTGTAAGTAGCTTTGTAACATGGTAGACTTTCAGGCCGTCAGTAGCAAAGACTGGAAGAACTTATCTTGGGCATTGGTGGGAGGCCAAAATGTACAAATTGGGACCGGCTTCCACAGATGTGCCACTAAATTTCTAAAGCACAAATGATCCATTGAAGAGTCGTCTTCCATAACAACGCAGGGAAATTCTGCTTTGGTGTTTTTTTTTTATTATGTCTGTTTCCAGCAAAGATGGGCACTTAACCCTATTTTGCCGGTCCGTCATCCGGTCCGTTACCCTGCCGTCATCGTCACTCCCTCCTTATTCGTATAATAATCGTGTTCCGTCCCCGTCCATGCTCATCCTTTTAAAGATCTTCCGTCCCAGTCCACCCCTTCCTCTGAAAAGAAATATTTAAAAAAGAAAAAAAGCATGCATGTATAACGCCTTGGGAGAGAGTCTAACAGCAGAGCCCAGCCTTCTCAGGGGGGCAACATTAATCGCATATATTTGCATACCACTGTCGATCCCATCTTGAACTGCGTCTTTTGCGACAACCGCAAACAAGTATTATCACAGACAGCATTTACATTGCATCGACCAAGACGCCTTCTTGAGTACGCTGATGCTGCAACCAGCTGTATTGGATGTGGCAAAGTGAAGCAAATTGTGAAGCTGCTTCGCCCTTGGAGATGCATTATGAAGCAAAACCTCACTGGATTACTATGGAATTGCTGCTTTTGATTGTATAATGTTATCCTAGCTCAATTTTATAATATTGTTTACTGAATTTATGGCTAATATTAAAGCCACATATGGCAGAGGGGCTGACACGTCACTTCGACCCGGTATGTTATCGAGACTCGCGACGAAGCTAAAGTGCGTCAGATAGATGCGGATCTGAAAAACACGTTTCGATGGGACTGGTTGGATAGAAAGCTGACGGTGTCCCCAGTAGGAAACAGTAAAGAGGAACCATTGTGCTTGTCGGATTACGTGAAAAAGCTTGATGTCGCCGGTAAAGCTCTGTGTATATGTGTGTGACGATATCATTCTGTACAGATCGAGAGGATGGAAAGCTTTAGTGTCACGCAACCTCGGTGAAACACCGAAAACAGAAGTTTCTACTAAAAAGTAACTACTCGATCTGAAGCGCTTTTTGACAGCCCGGAGCATGTGTAAAAACAAGAGGAGTTGGCTAAAGAGAGAGATGAAAAAGAGGTAGAGGACCGATACGCTTTTAGCGCTTGCTAAAAAGCCTATAATGAAGAGAAAATAAAGTATTCTACCTCATGTATACATGTATTTTATTATATAAAGTGGATGTCTATTTACAGTATAAACAACAATATCAGTTTCAGCTATATATTTTTAGCTTCGTCGTGAGTCTCGATAACATTCGGCATTCACGTTAGGAAGGTGAACACGGATTAGTAGTGATTTGCATTTGCCGATACTGTATAGCGACCAATCACAACAAGTAAGACATTGGTTTTAGCCCATATTGGAAGTAACGACAAACGAACACTTAGCGATAAAAAACGGGAATCAAACTGGATGCTTGCAAACGTTACTTGTAAATGTTACGAGCCCCGAATCTGCCGAATACAAGTCCGGACCCCCGCCCCAAGATCTTTTTACGGATTTGGAACAACATAAAATAGGTCCATTTTGACTGGAAAAAAAGCGGAATTCCGCCAAAAAGCGGAAAAATCTCATCCCTGACGCCCATTTCCGCTTTTTCCATCACTAGCCACTCTCATCGATGTTTAATGTTGTATATGTTAGTTGCTCCATGTACAGCACTTTGTGTGCAGCGATGGCTGTTTGAAAGTGCTCTATAAATACAGTTGAGTTGAGAATTTTATATATCAATCAATATTCTGATTTCTTGGACGTAACATATTAAATCCCACGTAAAGTGCTTTGTCACAGCTGCATTGGCTGTGAAAGCTCTCTATAAATAAAGCCGTATTGTATTATATTCTTTTAGGGTAGCTCCATCTAGTGGATGCATAATGCAACCGCAGCCACGATTGTGCCCTGTATTTTATGCGCCTTAGAATGTGGTGCACCCTATATATGAAATTTTTTTTTAAATATGCCATTCATTGAAGGTGCGCAAAATACTCTGAAGGGCCTTATAATGCGAAAAATACAGCATTTTTAATTGCACTCACAAAAAGATTTTCCTTTCTTTGAATTGAGGTGAGAAGGTTATTGGTCACATTGCTAGTGGAAAATGTTTTGAAATTATTTTTCTTGATCTCATCTTTTACAACACCAAACTCTGGCATTTGAACAGTGGTGCACCTACTTTTTTATAACTACCATACATTGAAGACCCTTGTCATGCTTCCACATCCTCAATTCGTCTTCTTTTAAGTGTGTGTGTGTGTGTGTGTGTGTGTATGTGTGTGTTCTACTGTTTAATTCTCTTGTACATGAGATGAATAATTAATTGGGATTCATCAATATTCTGCTCTCATTAAGTGATGGTCACTCATTCTGGTGCTGCACACAGCTAATATGATTGACATGAATTATTTCTGTAATTTCATTTTGCCGTTTGTCATATTCTAAAGGTCAAACGATGATCCATTCATTTTTATTGCCACGTAGCCTGTGGTGAACTCTGTGAGCAATGTCAATGCAGAATTGTTGACAGTATTCATCACCCGAATGACCAACTCACCAAAACAGCCATTATCCCAGCCCCGCACTCTGTAGCTCTCATGGTTTTCAACATGCTCACCAAATTGGTGCAAGCACCACACAAAAATTGAAGTGGTTGAAATGTTACTCAAAAATGTCATTGGAGGAGACAAACAAACATGAGTAAAATCATGGGTGTTCACACAGCACACACTTGCTCCGGCGCTGCACCGATGTATTTTGTTGCGATATATTTTACACCGCAGCAAATTGTGTGGAGCGTTCACACGTGCAAAGCCGCTGAGCGTGTCAGCACCGGCACAGCGTCGGTGCAGCCCCACTTGCCCCTCGGTCCTCGAGCCAGTCCTCGAGGCCAAGGACCGGCTCGAGGAACACATCTCTGCCAGCCAAGTCTTGTGTCGTTATTAAACAAATACATGACGGAAGTCCGACACGAAAGCAACGCATTCTCGCCGTATGTAATCATCTCTTCACACGCATTTACTCTGGAGCAAATTTAACCTAGTTGCGTTCACACATGCAAATTTACATCGGTGCTGCTTCGCAAACGAGCATTTGTTCTGCAGCAAATTTTTAAACCACCTCCCTGAGGTGGATCAAATTTGGTCCGGTGTAAGCTGTTTTCCGGGGCTACGCCGGAGCTAATTTGCACGTGTGAACGCTCGATTGGGGCAGCCCCGGCGTAGCACCGGACCAAATCTTGCCGTGTGAACACCCCTATAGTCAGTTAGTCAGTTATAAAATATATGACTTGTCCCATTAATTTATGGGAAGACAGCAAGTGCATCAATGACAAGCTTTCTTTGATTTAATAGTAATTGGCTGCAGCTCCCAAACTGCATCAGGCTGCAATCAAAACCTGAAATAGCAGACAAACAATTCGAGAATTCAAATGTCACCTTGGCACACTAAAATGCAGAATTGATAAGAGGCCATGCGCTATGACTCCTTCTTGTGACTGGCTCCTATTCAGTCCTTAAATCATGCACAGTCCTTAGATTTGTATTGCTGAATAGACAAGATGTTGCAATGGTTTTTGGTTCTGGTTTCAAAAAAGGTTCTTTGCCACCTCTCATTTTACATGTGCAACACCACATTTCAATGCTAGTTAGCACCTACCTTTGTGAAACGTAATTTAAAGACGCAAAATGGTCATGTCTGCACATGAAAACTATGAATCTAACTATGAATCGAATAAATCATTCACTGTGTCTCTTATTCTTTCTGCCATCCTCTCCCAAGTCCCTCTCAAATTTTGACACCTTTTCATTGGAGTCCTTCAGTTGTTTTTCTATGAAACCCTGACTCAATTCTCACATGTTGTTCTCACCATTTCCTCCTACACTTAACAGGCAGACATACATTGGTGTTAACAAAGGTGGGATTAATCCGTTTATCTCACTGTAAGGAGAAGGGACAACCGTTGGGGAAAGGTTCATCTTTCACTTCTCCTCATTCTTGTTTCGCTCTCAATGTCACGATTTTCTCATTCAGTGACATGTCCAGGTTTGTTTTCATATCCTATCCAAAGCAATGTTATTTTATTTTTCGAAGACCACAGATCCATTTTAATTGAAAGAGGTGAGGTGGAGACACTATTAAACTCACAAGGCGTGTTGAAGTGTGCTTAAATCTTTTACCATATGTCATAACATGGTATAAAATTAGCTATAAATATACTGTCGGTACACGGTGAGGAAGAAGTTCTAGGTGAACCCTGTGCTCTGCCTGAAGACAGCTGGGATAGGCTCCAGCATGCCCGGCGACCCTCGTGAGGTGAAGCGGATCAGTAAATGCATGGATGGATGGATGATAATAAGAGCTAAATTAAGTAATTGTGTTGCAACTGATTGCTACGGGAAAAGGGAAAATCAGCTTTAAAAAGTGTGAAATCAAACCCGTGTTTATGTTGCGAGTAAGTCGTCGTGCCCCATTATTTCACTGCTGTACCTTGTTCATCCCACTGCTTTACAGAAATGTGGGGCAGGTAAGTGATTTTGCAGAAATCCTTTCTTCTTACAACCACCTCCTCTCCCAAAGCATTTGTTCTCTAAGCCTCCACTGCTTATACTCTCTCTCTCTCTCTCTTTCACGTTTTTCTGGGTAAACACGGGCGTTCTCATGTTCCACAGCAGCTGGATGGGGGAGGATGAGTGTGACACCGCTTCATTCGCTGCTTCCATTTTCTCCTTGTAGCAGCCCTATTTCATTAACAATGAGTGTGTTTCATTAACAATGAGTGTGTGTGTGTGTGTGTGTGTGTGCGCCCGTGTGTGTGCGTGTGTGTGTGTGTGTGTGTGTGTGTGTGTGTGTGTGTGTGTGTGTGTGTGTGTGTGTGTGTGTGTGTGTGTGTTGCAGCCTCACGGTCATAAATTGCAATGTCACTGCCAAGGACGGAGGGCCACAAGTGATTTAATTCTCCGATTACTATTAAATCTTGTATTTTTAGGGACCCTCGAGAAATGAATATCACAGGTACTTCTATATTCCAAGTGTCCCACCGCATTGAGAATGCAAAATAACCACAAAAGCCTTTTGATGCCAGGTTTGGTTTCACAATAGAGTTGACAAAACCTTGCAAGATTTACTCATTGCCACCAATTTTCTTTTCAAGTGTGAAAGAATTACAGATAATTGCCATTTGCCGGAATCCACCCAACTGAACAATTAGATTTGGGAAGCATGAGACATGCTCATGCTTGATGTCTGCTTACATTACCAACATTGCAGTCAGCTGCTGCTTCGCGGTCTTGTTGTAACTACTAAACCCTGAACGGCTTGATGTATGATTACATTGAATAATCATTGAGTAAAACACAAAAATGGATGTTTATTACAAAGGTCTCTTAGGGTCCAGTGTACTGTGAGCCTTTCAATTTCTTTTTAGATTGCAAAAACAAAATGATAGAGCTTCAGTGCAATGGGTTTAATTATTTTCACTTTAAATGTAGTCTTTTATTATGCATTTGTGATGTCCACCCTTTTTGGGGTGCCAACTGGGTTTGGACGTGGGATCCAAACCCCAGTGGGGTTGAAGTGGGGTTCATTGTGCACTTTCACTAACCGACTCCATGTTAGCATCTTCAACATGATCTGTAAGTTACATTTTGCCAAGCTGGCACGATCATCACTTTGTCTTTGTTGTGACTGATAAACTAAGTTCCGATATCTTTCGAACTAAACTGACCCTCATTACTTCCGCAGAGAATAAAAGTGATGCATTTCCAGAAAAATAAGGATAAAATCCTCGAATTCCCATGGTTTTAAAATCCACCCATCCATCCATTTTCCGATCTGCTTTATCCTCACAAGGGTCGCGAAGGGTGCTGGAGTCTATCCCAGCTGTCTTCGGGCAGTTGGCGCCGGACACCCTGAACCGGTTGCCAGCCAATCACAGGGCACATAGAGACGAACAACCATCCACGCTCACACTCACACCTAGGGACAATTTAGAATGTTCAATCAGCCTGCCATACATGTTTTTGGAATGTGGGAGGAAAATGGAAAATGGAGTACCCGGAGAAAACCCACGCAGGCCCGTGAAGAACATGCAAACTCCACAAAGGAACGCAAACGCCGGGATCCAGCCGGGATCGTCGACCTCTGCACTGTGAGGTCGACGCGCTCACCACTGGCCCACTGGTTCTAAAATTGATTACATAATACTGCACATATATTTTATCATAATGCTTTAATAAACAATGTTAGCTAGGCTCGGCTCAAAGGTCACCCACGACCATATTTCATGCGACGACGAGAACAGGTGGTACAAAATGTCGACAGAGTAAAAATAAACAACCAAAATAATGTGGAAGCACATGTGTGCACAGTCCAACTTTAAAGAACTCATGAAACATCAAGTTTTTTATGCTGTTCGTGGCATGTTATGTAAAATTGAGGACTCCCTCGCAGTAATAATTGCACGAGTCTGTTTGTGTATGGAAGATCATCATAAAAATATTTTTGATTGAATTTTCTTGTTTGTGTTCACATCAATCTACCTTAATAAAATTAATTACAAAGATTCAGAATAATTTTTTGGGGTGACTGACGTGTAGTCCCACCTCGATTAAATCTACCACTGTCGTCTTTGTCATTCGGATTCAGTTTTATTGGGTTTTGCTTGCATGAAAATTCATTTTGCTTGTTGTTCAAATTAGCATTTTTTTTTTGTATTCAAAATAGAACACGTTCCAATGCTTTTGGGGCCCCTATCGGTGATCGTTTTGTTGTCATCTGTCCTGTCAATAAATATCTCAATAGAAATATTTCACGTTAACCTTTGAGGCACACCTACAAATCCACTGTGAGCAAATGCCAAATGAGCAACCACATCCGTCTACTCCCTTTTGTTCTGAAAGGAGATACTCAAATAGCAAAGACAAGTGCTGCTTATCTTCCCAACACTGCAGTAAGATGAGCAGTAATTTCAAATACTCTCAAAAAGACTGATACAAATGTGCACATCTACCAAGTGAGAATGCAGCTTTGACCTTGAAGCCGCCTGAGGAAATGTTATCTGCGCTAATGGTCATCTGGCAGCAGGATCAGCAGCATTACAAACTCACTCAGGCAATTTTGCGATGCACATATGAAGTGAGAAGGAATCGTGCTCGTGCTCGTTCAAATGAATTAATCTAATATTGCCGGATATTCTATATGTGTGCGTGTTCACACTTCCTCTGCTTCTCTTGTTTCGGAAAGCATTCATTTTTCACCAGAGACGTGTGGGTATACCGCTATGATGTGAGGTGATACCCATTATATCTCCCACACACACTCACACGCACACACACACACACACACACACACACACACACACACACGCACGCACACACACACACACACACGCACACACACACATGCACACTTTGGAAAGGATGCATTGCGGAAAGGCAGAAATAATTGCATAAGTCTTGCTGAACACCCCATTTACTTCAGTGGAAGGCAGGGAAAATGTGTGAGTAGGCCAATGTGTGAAGCAGTATGGATTGTGAAGCAGAAATGCTCCAGCACAGGCAACAGTCGTGTGTGTTCCCTTGCTCCACCCCACATGAAAGGACACAAAATCCAATCAACCAACCCCCCCCCCCCCCCACCAACGTATGTGTGCTCATAGCGAAAGCAGCAGGGATTATGCATGTGTGTCTGTCCTAGAAGACCTTTGGATACACTGCACATGATAACTGCAGCTTTGCCTGGACCACCTATCAGTTCTGCTCCCGTTTCTGTTTCTAGGGGGCCCATTTGTTCTGCTGTAAGAGCAATGATCAATTTGAGGCTTATGTCTCGAAGGGTGTTGTGGGTTCTGCTCTTGTTTAACCCCCCCCGTCATGTCATGCTATCCCTGTCCCTCCAAATGTCCCCAGAGTTTTGACCCAAAAAATGGGAGAATGGGGTGGTGAAATGTGAGAAGAAAGGAAAAGGAGACATGGATAAGGAACATTGATCTACAGTGAAATCTAATCCTTCCCTGGGAATATGGTGTTCACATCATATGGGGTGTGGAAAACAGTTGCAGTATTCCAAAAGGGAGGCCCAGCCCTTTATTGATGCTGTACAACTGAAACCATTTAGGGTTGACCCTCAAAGAAGCGGTCAACAATATCAGGCACTTCCATCTGCATTTGATGCACAATTTAGAAATTTTAGCACATTTAATTTCAGTGCACCATGTTTTCCTGTCAAAAAAAAAAAGGATTGGAACACATGACTGTAACAGTACTTTGTTGCGCATGTGTGTCCTATAACATTATTTATTCAAACAATAAATAACGCTGAATGTCTTTGTCCAGTTTCAGGTTTGGGATTTTCCTCAACAGCTTACTTGGAAATTGAGAAATGGCAGTTACAGGCCATAGCTAGTAGTCATTTGGAATATCTGAAAGTAGAAAGAAGTCATTTGTGTGCGACCAGACATCCAAGTTCCCTCAGTCCTGATTAATTTTCTGACTCCTGCCACGGAAAAATATCCCTGCTGTATGATTCTGCCACTGCTATGATTCAGCTCAAGAATGGCCAGGTGATGAGCAAAGTTTGCTTTTCTCCAACCACGAGATGTAGCATTCTTGCCAAGAAGGTCTTTTTTTTTTCATTTTTTGTCTCGTCAGACCACATAGAATTAAATTGTCCCTAAGTTTGAGTGTGAGTGCGAATGGTTGTTCGTTTCTGTGTGCCCTGTGATTGGCTGACAACCGATTCAGGGTGTCCCCCGCCACCTGCCCGAAGACAGCTGGGATAGGCCCCAGCACCCCCCGCGACCCTAGTGAGGATCAAGCGGCTCGGAAGATGAATGAATGAATGAATGTTCTGGGAGTCCTTCAGGTGCCTTTTAGGTAGAGTGTAAAGTGTTCTTCAATCGTGGCTTTATCTGGCCACTCTACTGTATGAGCAGGATTGATTATTTACTTCACAGGGGTCTGTTCTTCAGGAGGTTTCCTTTTTCCACCAAAGAATGTTGGACTTCTAACAGGGTCAACCATAGAATCTTGGTCAACTCCCTGACGAAGGCCCTTCTTCCCCAAATTGGGAATTTTATTTTTTACTATTTTATCTACCTTATTTTCTGTCAAATTATTACTGTACTAGCTGGTTCGCCGCCCTCCGGGCGGCTCATCAGCTAGTTCCTGCGGAAGGCTGGTAAGGTGGTGGTTCGCCGCCCTCCGGGCGGCTCATCAGCTAGTTCCTGCGGAAGGCTGGTAAGGTGGGCCTTTGGCCCATAAAAGTGTTGTTGCTTGGTTCAACTGAATGAAGATGAACAAAATCTTCATTGCTTATCGCGAAAATAAAGAGATGTTTAGCTCTACTAAATAACTAACAATTTCATTGCAATGCTTGTGGGTAGACAACATTTCTTCGCTAAGATGCCCGCGCGATCGTAGTGAGCCACTGCCTGAGCGGCGCAGTGGCGGCGCGCAGCGGCGCAGTGAAGTAGGTACGTTTTGAAAAGGGACAGACGGAAGGACAGACCGCGTGCGGGACGACACGCAATATATATATAGATATGTTTTATGTTCAATAAACTAACAAACAAACAAAACAAATTGCTCAGTTTAGACGATTGGTCGGCTCCAGCAGGGTTCCATTAGGTTCCTAATGTTTCCATTTACCGATGATGGAAGTTAAGAGTACTTATTGTGACTTTCAAATCAGCACCATTCCCAAGATCTGTGCAGCAAGACAATCTTGTCTTGGCAGTATGAAGCCAATTCCTTTGACTTGTTGGTTTGTGCTCTGTCTACTGTAGGACCTCGTGTGTGGGAGGTCTTGTGCATTCCCAAATGATGTCCAATCAACTGAATTGTTGAGCTCCGTAACAAAGCCAGCAAACTGAAGAACATGTGATTTCTTATTTGCTGATGTTATTTTCAAAATAGATTTTAAAAATTATGTATCTTTTACAGTGTCAATTTGAATGCCGTGCAAGCATGTAAATTTTGAGAAAAAATGGATTGAATCAATTTAGTTCCAAACTCCACACAGGCAAAACTTACCATGAAAAATTGATTATGTATCCTCTCCACTAGTTGACAAATGTCAGCTGGTGATTTGGTGATGATGTGTTACCTCCGTGAGAGAATGTACACTGGATGCTTTTTGTGCATGCTCACTTTTTTTTCTTCACATCTGGGACTCCACTTCCGCAAATAGAATCCACTTGCCTCTTCTAAACTTTCTAGTTCCACCCCTTGTTGTCGTGAACACATAAGTCATGAATGACACTGGCTCAGCGGTTGATTTTGGCATGGTCAGCTGTGGCTCATTTTCATGAGACAAGATCCCCCCCCCCCCTCAACCCCACTCCCACCATGGAGTTGTAAAACAGGGCTAAGTGCATAATTCTTTATCTTGTGGGTATTTTGACAAACGCATGTCAGTTGGGAACTGTACATTTTGAAAAAGAAAGTCTCCTGCAGGGGAGATTTTGTTGTTCTATTGTTCTATCATACATCTGCCATTTTCTGATCCGCTTATCCTCACAAGTGTCACGGAGGGTGCTGGAGCTTATCCCAGCTGTCTTCGAGCAGTAGACGGGGGACACCCTGAACTGGTTGCGAGCCAGTCGCAGGGCACACAGATACGAACAACCATTCGCACTCATGCTTAAGGAAAATTTAGTCAGTCAGCCTGCCATGCATGTTTTTTGCAATGTGGGAGGAAACCGGAGTACCCGGAGAAAACCCACGCAGGCCCGGGGAAAACATGTAAACTACACACAGGGAGGCCAAAGCTAGAATTGAACCCGGTACCTCTGCACTGTGAGGTCAACGCACTAACCACTGGGCCACCGGGCCACCTGTCTGTTCCATGTTGTAGACAATTGAACATTTGTTGTCGTAAATAATCAGTTCCTATATGACGGCAGCTCAAATTTTAGGGTGGAAAAAAGAATCTAATTGGAAATAATACAATGTAAAGTATTCATTGAATTCCAAATTGTATGTCAGGGATATTTAAATTTTGTCACCCTGCTGTATTTTAATCAAGCTTTGTGAAGAGATGGCGTTAGGGACTCTGGCCGTGTTGCCATTCCCTGAATTTAGGGAAAATAAGTTATATAGTGATGTAATATTTTAGTCAGTCATTTCAAAGCTCACTTACGAGAGAACACAGATAAGTAAGTTATACTTCAAACTGTTAATGTTGTGGTTCGACTGCATTAGTCAATATCTTTTTAAACTTTGTTTCGAATGGAGGGGCTATGATATCAGATTTTAATCTCTGTAATAAAAAGAGCAAAGACAAACCCTTACTGTTGTTAAAGCCAGCAGTATAAACTGTGCTATGACCCTGAAAACAAGCCAACAACTCATTCTAGGCCATTGAAGAATATTACATAAACCTATTTTTATTCTTTGACTTTTGACTCAGCTTGAGACTTGAATTTAGTTTTACTATTTTTGTGCTTTCTACTTCATTATTCATTAATTGGTTTCTTGTTTGTTGTTGTATGAATGATTTTTGCTCCATGTCCAGCACTTTGTATACAGCGGTGGTTGTTTTAAAGTGCTCTTTGAATGCAGTAGAGGTGAGTTGAATGTGTGTTGCATAAGGAACATTGGAATACCATAAGGAAAATTGGAACAGCTTTTGGATTGTTTCGCTCGACCATATGCTACAACACATGCGTGCGTGTGTGCGTGCACGCACACACACACACACACACACACAGACACAGACACGCACACGCACACGCACACGCACACGCACACGCACACACAATGAGGACATCAAGTCAAAAGTTCAGTTCATATCCAATTAGCAATGCATTCGCCTCGTTGTCATTACAAAATAGCAACTAACTTTAAATCACGACAGGTGCGCATAGGCTCAGTTGTTTGACTTTTGACTGTTGACTTCCAAATTACAATTAATGTTGAATCAAACCGGTGACAAATGGTAAAGAACTTAGAACTGACTGATGAACAAAATGACCAAAATGGCAAACACGGAATGGAATGAGAGCAGATATAACAAAATGGCGGGGAAGTCAAACAAACCATTGGATAAATAAATGAGCAGATGACTAATGAATAAACCACCCATGATGCACTGACCACCCATATTTTCTCAGCAGATTTGGATGGACACTTTGAAATGGATTCAATCAATGGTCAGTCGAGTGTCTTCCTCTTGCCGTAACACATTGCCAACAGTGGGGGATTTACTCGTTCCAAAGCTACGATCGTCTTCAGCAGTGCTGTAATCTTTATTCCTAGTGATCTTAAAGTCAAAGTGACTGTATAATTATAATGTTTAAACTAATTTCTCCTATCAGCAGCTAAAGATTATGAACAGATTTTTTTAACTGGACCATATCTGAAACTTGATGATGCATTGTTTTAATGAGACTCATTTTAATGCTGCAAGGAGGAATTCTCTTCACACTCAGCTGGGGGCCTTGCTCAAGGACATCTTGACAGTCGCCGGTCAAAAGACTATCATCCATCCAACAGCTCGTTAGCAATTTATATTTTATCCGCAGTGTGACTTGCAAGGATGGAGGCAGTGCACAAACTGAATGCAGGTCCTGAGATAATTGTTTTCGAACAATACACCAGAACAATTTTGTGTTGAAATTCAATTCATTTGTTGTCATTCAACGTTTCAACACTATGCACATGCAAACAAATATTTACCTTGTTCATCCTCTGAAACACCGGGGTTGATGCAAACATTGGTTTTAGTCGTTTCTGAAAAAAAAGATGTTGCAAGAGTAATTACCGTAGATATAAATATACATATCTCTGAGCAAAACAAAAGTATTCCACTTCTTTGGTTTAAAGCAAATAGGTAAAACATTTAGGTGGCGGTGTATGATGAAACAATAACTGGGGTGTCATGGTCATCACTGATTTCAAATGACAAAATGAACATTCAGCTAATTGTCAGTGTGTGATCCATTCCTTTTCTGATTAAAAAAAATGATTACAATGAGCAGTAAAGTGAGTCCGTCAGTGAGCTGCCGTGAGTACTGTATTTCAGGCCAGTTCAATCTGTCCGACAGCGAAACAGCATGGAAAATGCATTTACTGGTCCTACGTCGCATGTAGGTTTCATAAATCTGACACGCAGCCAAATACAGAAAACATTGAAAATTAAACAGTGTTGTACACCTTTCAGTCCCACAGACCTCAATGCCATGTGACCCATATTGTTTTCACTATAGATGTTACGATCAAGGTTTTGAGCTGCCGATACCGGTTCTACCGATTTTTTTTCTACATTAATTATTTGACTAATCATCCATCCATTATCTAAACCGATCATCCTCTCGAGGGACGCAGGCGTATTGAAGTCTATCTTAGCAGTCATTAGGCAGCAGGCAGGGTACACCCTGAACATGTTGCCAGCCAATCACATGCATGTTATGGAATGTGGGAGGAAATTATCGTTGTACCAGAGTACCCAGAGAAAACCCACACAGGAACTAATGACATCCATGCCTATTCTTCCACTTCAATGGCAAAATAAAAATGATAAAAATAATAATAATAGTGGCCCGGTAGTCCAGTGGTTAGCAAGTCAAATTTACAGTGCAGAGTACTGGGTTCAATTCTAGCTCCGGCCTCCCTGTGTAGAGTTTGCATGGGCCTGCGTGGGTTTACTCCGGGTACTCCGGTTTCCTCCCACATTCCAAAAACATGCATGGCAGGCTGATTGAGCACTCAAAATTGTCCTTAGG
Source organism: Hippocampus zosterae (assembly GCF_025434085.1). Lineage (NCBI taxonomy): Eukaryota > Metazoa > Chordata > Actinopteri > Syngnathiformes > Syngnathidae > Hippocampus > Hippocampus zosterae. The sequence continues at coordinate 3,581,009 of NC_067460.1, forward strand.
TGTGAGTGTGGGTGTGGATGGTAATTTGTCTCTGCGTGCCCTGCGATTGGCTGGCAACCGGTTCAGGGTGTCCCCCGCCTACTGCCCGAAGACAGCTGGGATGGGCTCCATCACCGCCCGCGACCCTAATGAGGATAAAGCGGTTCAGAAAATGGATGAATGAATAATCATAATCATAATCATGGAATGTAAAGACATTTCTGTCCTTATTTTCTTAAGATAGATACAAGTGTAATAATTTGTGCGGAGCACGCATGTCATGTGGAAATTACGTTCTCGACGGCAATTGGCTGTCGCTGACAAAGGACGGACTGGGTTCACCTGTGTCGCCCTGAAATACTGCCGGAAACAGTGACAGAGTGACTGACCTTCCCTCAGTTTGACAAAGGCTCACGCTTACATTTCAGAATGTTGTTGACTGATTCAAAACCAAAAGTAGTGATAAGATAAGATATCCTTTATTCGTCCCACACTGGGGAAATTTACAGCCTCCAGCAGCAAGAATGTATGTAGAAAGAAGAAAGGAGAAAGAGAAAAAAAACAACAAACATCTTTCAATTAAATACAATATGATATATATATATATATATATATATATATATATATATATATATATATATATATATATATATATATATATATATATATATATATATATATATATATATATATATATATATATATATATATATATATACGGCCCGGTAGTCCAGTGGTTAGCACGTGGGCTTCACAGTTCAGAGGTACTGGGTTCGATTCCAGCTCCAGCCTCCCTGTGTGGAGTTTGCATGTTCTCCCCGGGCCTGCGTGGGTTTTCTCCGGGTGCTCCGGTTTCCTCCCACATTCCAAAAAAAACATGCATGGCAGGCTGATTGAACACTCTAAATTGTCCCTAGGTGTGAGTGTGAGCGTGGTTGGTTGTTTGTCTCTGTGTGCCCTGCGATTGGCTGGCAACCGATTCAGGGTGTCCCCCGCCTACTGCCCGGAGACGGCTGGGATAGGCTCCAGCACCCCCCGCGACCCTAGTGAGGATCAAGCGGTTAGGAAGATGAATGAATGAATATATATATATATATATAATCCACACAGTGGATGCGTTTGAAGCACGCTGTATGAACAATAAGATTTCTTTCTTTGATAGATGCTGCTCCAGCAGCCTCGAGTATTTTAGCAGCTGTAATTTGAGTCATTCCACCTACAGTCCAGATATTTAATACAGAAAATGGGTCAAACTGCTCAAATTGGTTAAGACCAAAAATAGTTCATGTTTAGTCGCAGTAGGCTGCTTGATGTGTTTCACAACAGATCACTTGCAGACGCGGGGTTGTTTAGCAGACGGGGTTGTTGTGCACACGGCGTTGTCTCACAGTTACCGTTAACCTGTTGCCCCGCGAAACCACTGTTTCAAAATATGAAATGCTGAATTGTGGGTCTGTTTGAGTGGGGGATTTGTTTGTTTGTTTGTTTTGTTTGTTTGTTTATTGAACATAAAACATATACAGTAATAATTTGGTAGATAAAAAAGTAAAAAGAAAGAAATCAGTCTTCATTCAACACAGTTATTATGTTCAAGGGAGTAGGATGAAGTAAAAAAACTTATCTAGTCCTACCCCGTTATGTGTTTATATCTATTAAATCATTTTTATATCAATCAGAAAAGAAAAAGTAAGAAGAAGTCTCCATTAAGGCTCATACTTTACCCTTAACCGTGATATTTTCACAACTTTTGGTTTGTATCGGGATTATATACATCCTCACCCTGGCACTCTTGTGTCAATTTTCTCTTGTATTCATAATGGATATTTCAATACCTTTCTCTATTTATCAACTTAGTTCTGATTTATCATTATATTTAATGTTTAGAATTTATCATTTGACTCTGATTGATGTAGGTTGTTTGTACTATTTTTTTGAATTTGTTTTTGAAATCAGCAAGCGATTTACTCATTTTTAGGTCCGTTTCGAGATTATTCCACATATTAAAACCTTTGCTAGATACACTTCTTTGCTTGATGTTTGTTCTTGTTTTGAGTTTTTTGAATAAGTTGGTACCTCTTAATTCATAGTTGCTTTCTCGAATTTCAAAAAACTTCTGAATGTTTTGGCAGAGCAGGTTATTGTGTACTTTGTACATTAATTGGGCGATTTTAAAGTCAACCAGGTCATAAAATTTCATCGTATTTAATTTGATAAACAGTGGATTTGTGGGTTCCGTATATTTTGATCTATTAATAATTCGAATTGCTTTTTTTTGTAGTTTGAGAATAGGGAGTGTGTTTGTTTTGCAGGCATTTCCCCATATTTCCACACAGTAGGTCATGTATGGTAATAGTAATGAAGTGTATAATGTGTACAAAGATCTCTTATTTAGCACTTCCTTGGTTTTGTAGAGGATCCCTACGGTCTTGGCTATTTTTCTTTTTACGTTATCGATATGTGGTTTCCAACATAGTTTTGAGTCTATTACTAATCGGAGAAACTTGGTTTCATACGCTCTTTCTATTTCAATTGAGTTTACCATAATTTTAGCTTGGTGTTTCATTGGTCTTGTGCCAAAAACAATTGACTTCGATTTTTTCAGGTTAAGTGACAATTTATTTCTGTCGAACCAGTTTTTTAATTTGTTTAATTCGTTTTCTACGGTTGTCAGGAGCTGTTTCAGATTTATTCCAGAACAGTAGAAAGTTGTATCATCAGCAAATAGGACACATTTAAATAGTTTTGAGACCTTGCAGATATCATTTATATATTTGATGAATAGTTTTGGACCAATCACTGACCCCTGAGGAACTCCGTGAGTGATTTTCAGTTGATTCGTTTTTTTATTGTTGAGTTGCACGTACTGATATCTGTTTTCTAAATAACTTTTTATCCATTTATAAGCTACACCTCTAATGCCATATCTTTCTAGTTTTTTCAATAATATACTGTGATCTATTGTGTTAAAAGCTTTTTTTAGATCTAGGAAAACCCCAACAGTAAATTCTTTGCTGTCTATATTAGTGGCTATTGCTTCCACAAACTCCATAACTGCCATTGAGGTGGTCCGTTTTTCCCTGAAGCCATATTGATTCTCACTTAACAGCGCATGCTTTTGTATAAAACTATCAAGTCTGCGAGAAAATAGTTTTTCTAATATTTTTGAAAATTGTGGTAGTAGTGATATTGGTCTATAATTTGTAAACAGATGTTTTTCTTACTGATGTTTTTTTTACTGGTTCTTATAAAATTTACTAGTTTATTTTTATAGGTCTTATATTTTTTTTTCTGCTTCTTCAGTTCTGAATTTTAAAAACAATTTATATAAATTGTTTTTCTTTTTACATGCATTTTCTATGCCTTTCGTTATCCATGGCTTACTTGGGTCTTTATACTTTTTGGATACTTTAGTTAATGGAAAATGTTTATCATATAAGGAGATTATGGTAGACTGAAATACTTCAAACGCTGTATTTGGGTCTTCGTTTGAGTAGACCTCGGTCCAGTTTTGTTTTTCTAGGTCTTGCTTAAAGGCATCGATGGAACGTTGGGTTCTTAGTCTTATTTCTGTTATACGAGTTGTTGATTTAGCTTTTCTATCGAAATAATTATGAAAAACTGCAAAAACAGGCAGGTGGTCACTTATGTCATTAATGAGAAGTCCACTTTCCATTTTATGATCAATCTTATTTATAAATATGTTATCTATTAATGTGGCCGTGTCAACTGTTATTCTGCTAGGTTTCAGGATTACTGGGAAAAAGCTGTTGCTGTACATAGTATTTATGAAGTCAGTTGTTTTTTTGTGTCTATTTGGGTTTAATAAGTCAATGTTAAAGTCACCACATATTATTCGTGTTTTCTTATCGTTGTAGTAACTGAGCATATCTGTTAGTTTTTTATTGAATGTGTCAATACATGTTCCTGGTGTCCTATAGCAACTTATGATATTTGATGCCTTTTTATTGTGTATTTCAATGGTTAGACATTCATTCCATTAGGTTTTCTATTGTGTTTGTAAATCTCTCGATTTTACTGCATTTAAGTGCTTTGTCTACATATATTGCAACCCCCCCTACTTTTTTGTTTTCTCTATTAGTTGCAAACATTTCATAACCTTCTATTTCCATTTCAGTTGTTTTATCTTCATCAAGCCAAGTTTCTGATATGGAAATTATTTTAAATTTATTGAATTTAGTCAGGTATTCCTTCATTTTTGTGAAGTTTTTATAGAGACTTCTACTGTTTAAGTGTATTACCGAAAGTGCATTTTCCAATTTTATATTAGTGTTGAATTGTTCATCCAGGTAATAGTTAGAGTTTGTTACCCTTTGTTTGTTGTTGAAGAAGTCATTGTCTGGGTCCAAATTGTTCTCGGGATCGAATGGCTTATAGTCAATATCTTCAAAGGGTTGGAAGTTCATGTTTTTGGGATGTGAATTTCCCGCTCCCACACGGTCGTCGATGGCTCCCTCATGGCCGTCGTTGGTTCCCTCGCTGTCGTCGCTCGCTCTCTCGCCGTCATCACTGGCTCCCTGACGGTGGTTGCAGACTGGTTGTCTCCAGGCTTCCTCACGGTCGCTGGCTTCCCTGCAGTCGTCGCTGGCTGCCTCGCGGTCGGTCGGTCTTGAAAAAGTTATTGTCCGGGTCCAAGTTGTTCTCAGGGTCAAACGTCTTGTGGTCAGTAGGGTTGGAAGTCATCAAAGGGTTGGAAGGGTCATCAAAGGATTCAAAGTCCATGTTTTTTGGTATGTGAATTTCCTGCTTCAGTAGGGTCACAGTTTTTATTGTCGGGTGGTGAAAAATTCTCAGTATGCTGCTTGATGGTGTTGAACTCGAGCCTGTTGTGTTGGAGTACTGGGCGGGGGTGGACAATAAGTTTGTTATGTCTTAAGTAGGCAGTTTCCCCTCTGTCACGTGCAGCTTTTAATTTTGGGAGGAGCTCTTTTCTTTTTTGTCGTACGGCATCTGTAAAGTCTTCGTTAATGTAGATGTTGGAGCCTTTTAAGTATTTTGCTTTTTGTAGGATCCTTGATCTGTCGTTGTATCTTAGAAATGTCACCACAACTGGCCTTGGTCGAGGTCTTCCACGGTCTTGTCTTCCTGTGCGGTGAGCTCTCTCCACCTCAATTTGCCCCTGTATCAGCAGTTTCTCCTTAAGGATTTTTTGAACTTTTTCCTCTGTTTCAGTCCACTTTTCTCCCGGTTTTTCCTCAATTCCATCAATTACTAAGTTGTTTCTTCTTGACTGTCCTTCCAAGTAGTCCACCTTGTCCGTTAATACAAGCATGCCGTCACATACTTTGTAGAATTCCGTTTGCATGTCTTTGGAATGGCCAGTTTGACAGATTAGATTTTTTTTAATGTCGTCTACCTCTTTTTGGGTAAAGTTGATGCTGGTTTTTATTTCTTGGACTTCCCTGGTAAAAGTGTCAAGTCGTGAGTTTGTTGAGTCTATTATCATCTTGACAAATCCTTTGAAATTTTCCTGTTGTTGTTGCAAGAGCGCCGTAAAAAGTTCTTTTTGTTGCTGGAGTAATTCATTTACTTGAGTGAGGGTCAGGGAATCCTCTTCCTGCTTTGTGTCTTGCTTCTGTTTGGGTGGCATTTTGTCGGGTCTCGTTGCTAGCCGGTTGTATGCTAGTTTGTGACGTGTCCAGTAGGCTTGCTGCTGGGTGTTTCTAACGTGGCAAGTGGGTTTACCGGCTCCCTCACGCTCCCTGGCGTTTGGTTGGTTGGTCTCTGGTCGTGGGTTCCAGCTGCGTAGCGACTTTTCGCAGTTAGCTTCCGTGCTAACGAGCTAGCGTTTCGAAGAGTTTGCTGAACATACAGGTGTGGGGGAGCAAGGGGAGCGCTAAATTGTATGCATCGTGTTTTCAAATCACGGAACTTTGCAGTAACATTCGATGCAACAATATTTTTGCTTGTTACTCATGTTAATTGTTTTACCTAGTCAAGAAGCATGTGCTATTCTCAAAGGACTGAAAATGATGAAGTTGAACCTTTAATATCACGCTCTTGACCTTCTGTCTCAGTTTTCACATATTCCTTTGAAATGTTGCATGTTCTTCTAGAGCTTGGTGGTCCAGGGAGACATTGTTTTGGCCAGACTTTTTCCTTGGGGCGTCTTAGGCTCCCAAACACTCGGTCCGATGCTGGTATGTGTCCTCTTTTTGAAAATATCGTCTCCCTGGGTGTTGGGTGCAATGCTAACGTTGTCCCTGTGGATGGCAATGATCCTGTGACTTTGAATCTCGTCATCTGCGGCTAATGTAAAAAAAATAAAAATGCCATAGTTTGTACAAGAAGCCTGACACAAAGGCGCACAAAAGTGTTGGCCTGTTGTGTCTCTTGTTTGCAGAAACTCCAACTTCTTCGTTTTTCTTCAGAATCGTAGCTTTGACAAGCAACGAGCAGTTTGAAAAATCTAACAGAAAGCTGAAGAGAGATGACAAGCGGAAATAGTTACACGAGCTGAGATTCTATACCGAAGCTCCGCAGTCGAGCGCTGGCATACAATTAATTGCTGTGAATTGAGTGGCAAACTATGTTCTCATGTTGAGACTCTTTTTAAATCCCACACACTTTCAAGGGCTCCAGACACCTCCCCCCCTGAAAAAAAAATAAAGTTCTGTTTCTCTGTGCCACAGTGAGTGACATCCACAAACAAGAAACGGAATAATCTTCCAATTCCTGCTGTGAGCGGGTTTTCTATCAGATATGTACGGTGATATGTTGGGAGAAAGAATGTTATAAGTTTGTCTAAATGGGTCTATGATTCCCCCCACCATTTATGCTTGAGCAGCAGTTTGACAGAAGTCAGTGGGACTATGGAGCTCTTGCATACTAATCTGAACACTGACATCCATATTCATGCCATCCGTCTGTTCCCACGCTACAGAGTATTTTGTGTGTGTGTGTGTGTGTGTGTGCGTGATTGTGTGTGTGGGTGTGTGTTTAATGAAGAAATAAAGAGCTCCATTCCAGGAAATAAAATAACATAATGCAAGCAAAGAACATATGGACAAAATGTGTTCTTATATATTGTTCTGCGTAGCTTTTGTATGTGACCATGTGTGTACATGTTTACCAACACTTAAAACATATAGTGTTAGTGTGGTTAAAGGCTGTTCAACACAGTTTATCATTGCCCTCATTAGAAAACACAGCGAAGCAAATTTAGCCAAGCTGCAACATATTGCCACCATAGACCACTCTGAACAGTAATGAACAGCCTAAAAGGTCACTACAAGGAAGATAAGTCACAACGACCGGGAGGAAAAATATCCATCCATCCATCAAATCCATCCATTCATCCATCCATCCATCCGAGCAGCACACTGGTCGGCAGGTTAGCACATCAACCTCACAGTGCAGAGGTGCAATTACGGCTCTTGCTTCCTGTATGGCGTTAGCATGTTCTCCCCATTTTCTGTGGGTACTCCGATTTCCTCCCACATTCCAAAAACATGAAAGGTTAATGCCACACTCTAAAATGTCCCTCGGTGTGAGTATCTCTCTCTCTCTCTATATATATATATATATATAGAGAGAGAGAGAGAGAGAGAGAGAGAGAGAGAGAGAGAGAGAGAGAGAGAGAGAGAGAGAGAGAGAGAGAGAGAGAGAGAGATATATATACTAGCTGGTTCGCCGCCCTCCGGGTGGCTCATCAGCTAGTTCCTGCGGAAGGCTGGTAAGGTGGGCCTTTGGCCCACAAAAGTGTTGTTGCTTGGTTCAACTTTTTGTTCATCTTCATTGCTTATCGCGAAAATAAAGAGATGTTTAGCTCTACTAAATAACTAACAATTTTATTGTAATGCTTGTGGGTAGACAACATTTTTTCGCTAAGATGACCGCGCGATCGTAATGAGCCACTGCCTGAGCGGCGCAGTGGCGGCGTGCAGCGGCGCGGTGAAGTAGGTACGTTTTGAAAAGGGACAGACGGAAGGACAGACCGCGTGCGGGACGACGCGCAATATATATATAGATATATATATTTTTTTTTTCACCCCTCGGGTGGTGTCCGTCCCACATTCAGCTCGGCTCCTCTACCAGAGGCCAGGAAGCTTGAGGGTTCTGCGCAGTATCCTTGCTCTTCCCAGCACTGCACATTTCTGGACTGAGATGTCCGATGTTGTTCCCGGGAACTGTTGCAACCACTCATTTCGTTTGGGGGTCACTGCCCCAAGTGCTCCGACCACCACAAGCACGACTGTCACCTTTACCTTCCAGGCTCTCTCCAGCTCCTCTCTGAGCCCTTGGTATTTCTCTAGTTTCTCGTGTTCCTTCTTTCTGATGTTTCCATCACTTGGGACCGCTACATCCACTACAACGGCTTTCCTCTGCCCTTTATCTATGATCACAATATCTGATTGGTTCGCCATTACCATCTTGTCAGTCTGGATCTGGAAGTCCTACAGGATCTTCGCTCTGTCATTCTCCACCACCTTCGGAGTTGTTTCCCATTTTGACCTTGGGGTTTCCAGTCCATACTCCACACAGATGTTTCGGTAGATTATGCCAGCCACCTGGTTGTGGCGTTCCATGTAGGCTTTCACTGCCAGCATCTTAAACCCTGCAGTTATGTGTTGGATCGTCTTAGGTGCCTCTTTGCACAACCTACACCTTGGATCTTGTCTGGTGTGGTATATCTGGGTCTCAATGGCTCTGGTGCTCAGGGCCTGCTCCTGAGCAGGCAGGATGAGTGCCTCTATGCTGTCCTTCAGGCCAGCCCTCTCTAGCCACTGATAGGACTTCTTGAGATCAGCCACTTCAGTTATAGTCCGGTGTACATCCCGTGTAGGGGCTTGTCCTCCCATGATGGTCCCTCTTCCAGCGCCTCATCCTCTGTTCCCCATTGTCTGAGACATTCTCTGAGTACGTCATCCGTTGGAGCCTTCTCATTGATGTATTCATGGAGCTTGGATGTTTCATCCCCCGGCCTCCTTCCTTTCGGCTTGCATACAGTCTCAGGGTGCTGGATTTGGGATGGAACCCTCAATGCATGGTTAGGAGCTTTCAGGTCTTAACGTCCGTGGTCTGAATCTCTTCCTTTGGCCACCTTATTATTCCTGCAGGGTATCTGATCACTGGCAGGGCATAGACGTTTATTGCCCGGGTCTTATTCTTGCCATTGAGCTGGCTTCTTAGGACTTGCCTCACTCGCTGGAGGTATTTGGCCGTAGCCGCTTTCCTTGTTGCCAGTTCGAGGTTGCCATTGGCTTGTGGTATACCGAGGTACTTGTAGCTGTCCTCAATGTCTGCTATCGTTCCTTCAGGGAGTGAGACCCCTTCAGTGCGGACTACCTTTCCTCTCTTATTCACCATCCGACAACATTTCTCAAGCCCGAATGGCATCCCGATGTCGCTGCTGTAGATCCTGGTTGTGTGGATCAGGGAGTCTATGTCCCTTTCGCTCTTAGCATACAGCTTTATGTCATCCATGTAGAGGAGGTGACTGATTGTAGCTCCCTTTCTGAGGCGGTATCCATAGCCTGTCTTGGTGATTACTTGGCTTAGTGGGTTCAGTCCTATGCAGAACGGCAGTGGGTAGAGTGCATTACCTTGGTATATGCCACATTTGATGGACACTTGCGTAAGTGGCTTGCCATTGGCTTCAAGTGTGGTTTCCCACATCCTCGTCGACTTCGCAACAAAGGCTCTTGTTCGCCTTAAACAACTCCAAACATTCATTGATCCATGTATGTGGCATCGAGTCATAGGCTTTCTTGTAATCAATCCAGGCTGTGCACAGGTTGGTATGTCGGGACCTGCAGTCTTGTGTGACTGTTCTGTCAAACAGGAGCTAATGTTTGGCTCCTCTGGTATCTCTACCAATGCCCTTCTGTGCTTTGCTCAAGTATTGATCCATGTGTCCACTTATCTTAGCCGCAATGATGCCTGACATGAGCTTCCATGTTGTGGAGAGACAGGTTATTGGCCGATAGTTGGATGGGACTGCACACTTCAAGGGATCTTTCATGATCAGGATCGTTCGCCCTTCCGTTAGCCATCCTGGGTGAGTCCCATCCCTCAGCAGCTGGTTCATTTGTGCTGCTAGGCCCTCATGGAGTGCCGTGAGTTTCTTTAGCCAGTAGGCCAGTAGGTGTGGACCAGTCTGAGACTCTTTCCTGTATGTCTGCCACTGTTATGGTAACTGTGTTCTGTTCAGGGAGGTTGCTGTGCTCCTCTCTCAGAGTCACCAGCCATTGTGCACTGCTGTTGTGTGTGACCTCCTTCTCCCCATATGCCTTTCCAGTACCTTTCAGTTTCCAATCTTGGTGGGTCTGCTCTGCTGTTGGACCCTGCCACTGAGCGAACACTTTCGCTGGTTGTGTTGCGAAGAGCCTTTTTATTAGTCTGGCCTCATTCTGTTTCGTATACCTCTTTAGGCGACTGGACAAGGGTTGGAACCTTTGTTTGGCAGTTTTGAGTGCTTCATGTGTCGTCATCTGGATGTACCTCTTAGGTATCGGCCTTTTAATCATATATTTCAACTCTAATCCCCATGGGGATACATAAAGTTTTCTGAATCTGAATCTGAAACACACACACACACACACGCACGCACGCACGCACACGCATACACACTGGGACTTTTTGTTCATTCATCTTCCGAACCGCTTTATCGTCACTAGGGTCGCGGGGGGAGCCTATCCCAGCTGTCATCGGGCAGTAGGCTGGGGACACCCCGAATTGGTCGCCAGCCAATCGCAGGGCACACAGAGAGAAGCAACCATGCACACCCACACTCACACCTAGGGACAATTTAGAGTGTTCAATCAGCCTGCCACGCATGTTTTTTGGAACACAGGGACTTTTTGGATTTAATATTCACAATTGTAGGTTGCATGGAAGTTTTCCAAGCACAGCACAATCAATTTGGATTATCCATCCATCCATCCATCCATCCATCCATCCATTTTCAACACCGCTTATCCTGAATAGTGCTGCAGGGAGTTGCTGGAGCCTATCTCCCGGCTGACGTTGAAGTGGACGCCAGTCAGTCGCAGAGCACATATCGAGATAAACGACCATTCACATCCACATCCACACTGTCAGTGAGTAGGAACCGATCCCATGCTGTCTGTAGACCAGTCAGGGAAGTGTACCAATACACCATCAGCGACTTATTGGGATAATCTTTCGCCTTAAAATGACCAGTCCTTGCTGGTACACAATTAATAATTGGCTTAACTGGATGGAAAAACAACGGAAAGTGAGAATGGGGTGGTCAAAAGCTGGGAGGAGAAGAGGTGATACTTTGAAAAAAGCACTCTCGAGACTGATCCAAGCGTAAGGCAAAAGCATCAAGGAGATCTTCAAGGATGTGTTCCTCCTGAGGGTAAATTAGGGCCATGAACATAACTGCTTGCGCTGCAGTAACGAGGGATTTTCTTTCTGGGATTTGCACTAGGCTAAGGGCTTTCGACCATTTTTTGATGAGGGGTGCGGGCATGAGCACATTCAGGCTGTCTTTATAATCATGGCATTCGTGTTCTGTCCTGAAGTAGGTGTTTTTGTGAGACTAAAGCTCCTGTTTCTCAGTAATCGCCAGGGGGTCTGCACACAATAATAAAACATATTCACCTTCACACAGATGTCTATGCAACAGCACACCCTGACTTACACACAGCTGTTTCGTTTGACGGTAATTGAGCAGGGAACATCTGGATAAGAACTTAACTAGGGTTTAAAAAAGCCTCCAGTTTCTTATCAAGCCCCAACCAGCACCAAATACAGCGTGTGCAGGTGAGCGGTTGTGTCGCAGTAGCGCCTCCGACTGTCAGTTGCGAACCGATCTCACAAAGACCATTTTGGCTCAAATCCAGATCATCTCACCTGCTGGTAGCCAACGACAATGCCGTTGTCGATCGCTACTATGGTCACGGCAAACCAGCGAAAGTAATCTCCCATTGTTTATTTGTTTATTTATTGTTTATTATTTGTTTTACGTGTGGCCGGATTGATAAAGCATGATGTGCGCATGCGCGGTAAGCCGTTGTACGGATTTGTGTTGTTTTGTAAGGGGAATCGTAATCATTTATAAGGGCAGCTATTAGCCGAGATTGACAGGTATGCTTCAGCAACTTGAATGTTTCCCCATTATTCGGTCCATTTCACATTCTCCATTTTGAGCAATCCAGACAAATGGAAGCAAAGCCAAATCCAGAGGGTACTACATCAAGTCCATAAAGTAGTTTCCAAAGAAAGCAAATATGTGAGGACTGATGTTGAGTCAAGTTAAACAACTTGAGACAGATAGTATATTTGTATTTTCTGTTTGAGCCTACGAAAGCATCCTTGCTTTGAAGATTTGCATCAACGTGAAAGCATTACATCGAACGCTTGCACATTTGTGAATGTGTCAAACAATCGAGAAAAATGCAGTGGAGTTAAGTGCGTTTCTTTCTTGAGTTAATAAACGCTCTGGAAATATTGTTGGCAATAAACTGCACTGAAGTGTCTGACCAAAATTAAACAGTTTATTTTCTGATTCACACAGAGATTTTGTCTATTACAAGGATGACGTATCCATAGTTCACAAATTCCTTACCTTTGTATTCCATCGACTACTCCTTACCATTGCAAATCGTGATTTGATTTGGCACAACGGAAATAAATCACACAGACGGATCGAATGATTTTGCCAACTGAATCAAGTTGTATGTGACTTACAATACTTAACTCGGCTATTCAACATTTTCTATTGTATAAAGTTCAATGACGTTCACCTAAGTCATTTATTCATTTACTGTTCCGCTTCTCATTTACGGGGCGAAAACAAAAAATGAATTGTAACCTTATCGTTACGAGTAACAGACTACATAGTGCAGGGGTGGCCAACCAGTCAGAGCCTAAGAGCCAAATTTTTTTCTGTGTTGCTGTAATGAGTCACACACGCACGCGCGCACACACGCACGCGCGCACACCCCACTCACACACACACACAAACGCACACACGCGCACATTTGCATGCACGCCACGACGAGCAACAGCCGGAGCGCCCGAACATAAATGAATCTGAAAGTGACAAAAACACATTTTTCCCCCCCCCATTTCGTCCTCCCACCGCTTGCGGTTGACTTGGGACCATTGCGCTGGCTCTTGGTCGATTGCGATCGACGTATTGGGCCCCCCTGCCTTAAAAACGAAGGTAATTCACTGGCTAGCTTAGTATTTAGCACTTAGTGCCGTTGTCTGCGGATGAGCGGTGATTCAGTTATATAATTAGTTGTCCTTTATGTCGATCCAATAATGGGATTACTGATTGGCTGACGTAGAATGGCAGCGCCATCGCCGAAGCATTTTCCACAATTGTGTGAAAGCCCGAGAGCAGCATTGAACCAGCCAAAGAGCCGCATGCGGCTCGCGATCCGCAGGTTGGCCACGCTTGATACAGTGTTTCACACTGAGACATGAGCAATGTACAAGCTGAAACAGGGTATGTCATATTGAGTGTGCAGTATGTAAACGGCAAAATAGCAAGAAGTTTAAAAAGTGTCGGGAGTGAAAATTAGACAAAATAATGCTACACACACAGCTAAACAGGAAATTATTCTTGTGGTTGTTGCAGAGTCATTAGCCATTAGCCACAAAGAGAGGCCTAAAAGATTAAAAGTATATTAACAGTGAGGATACACGATTCTGAAAATAGATGTGTATATAGTGAGTGTATTAAATGTATATCATATTACAAATGCAATTTGTTTTCACTCTACATTCCTGAGTTTTGATTCTGACTTCTGATATCTGCGCAGTAAATTACAAAGTACATTCGAGGAGAGCTCATCTTTTTATTTTATTTTAATTTAAATCAATTTCTATCAGAAACATTATTTTTTTATGTCTTTTGGAGTCAATTATTTTTTATGTCTTTTGGAATCAATTTGACAGAGTGGATTCACGACTCGCTGGAAATGGCCGTGTTGTGACTGTGTTTTGATTACCATGGAATCTTGGCTTCAATAATGTGATGCAAGCATGCAGCGAGCTGACCCCATCCTTAAAAACTGGGAGGAATCGAGACCAACTGTTATAATTCTGGCACTGTTTTCTGGATTTGGATGTAAACCCTCTCAAATTAAAGCTGAAAATCTGCAGTTAAAGCACACTGCCTTCATTGCATTTCAAATACATTGTAGTGGTGTTTAAAAGAGATGATGTTACTCTATGCATTAGCTGAGTTCATTCTTATATGATTATCATCAGGTAGATACGAATAATACACATAATAAACACTGCTCTATCCCTATTGGATTTGAATTATGACACATCTTCATCTGCATCTTAAAAGACTTCTTTTATTGAGCAGTGTAATGTTTGTTTTCCAACCCGCAGTCCAATGAAAAGATGTGGCGGATTATGAAGCACAAAATACAAAGAAAACTCCGGAAGTTCTACAATAAAGCAAGAATTGGGGAAGAATTCCACCTACAAAGCTTCAACAAATAGTCCTCAGTTGCCAAACACTGAATGTTGTTCAAAGGAAAGCTGATTGAACACAATGCTAAAGACGTACCTGTCCCAGTTTTTTTGGATCATGTTGCAAGCATCAAACACAAAATTAGTAAATACCATATTTTCTGCTTTTTTGGATTACAAGGCACACCTTGAATTCATGGCCTATTTTAAAACTTTTCTCATCTATAGGCCGGACTGCATAATAAAGTGCATGGAATAGAAGCTACAATAGTGTCTGCGGTTGCATTGCGCATCCACTAGATGGAGCAATGCTAAAGGAAATACAATACAATATAATACAAAGTTGTATTTAAATATAGCAAAGCCATGCAGAACTGGTCACAAACACGGACATGAAACATATACATACAAATGGCATTCTAAAACAATAAACGAAAGACAAATGTTATGAAGACAATTGATTCAACAAAAAGGCACACAAACCTTGTGTGCTTCACATCTACAAGGGGCTAAATATCCTTGGAAGTCTTGCTTGTCTCCTTCTTCCTTTATTTAGTCAGTAGTTAACTCTGGTTTTGGTATTATCTTTGTTTCATAATGGCTGCACAGAGCTCACAAAGTAGTTGTCTGTTTGAGTGTGTGTTGGCAAATCCACATGCCAATTAGTGTCGGGCAGAACCCTTTTAGGTTACCAGTGGTTCCTGCTAATAATCAATACTCTGACATAGGAACACTAACAGGGAAACACCTCAATGGGGAATATAAATGGGACTTTAACACCATATATAAGGTGCATTGGACTATAAATCATATTGTTGGCCTTTGAGAAAATTGAAGGCTTTTAGGTGTGCCTTATAGTGCGGAAAATACGGGAGTTAAAAAAAGAATAATGTTTGAACATTAAATCTCTTGTCTTTGTAGCGTATCCGATTGAATATAGGTTGAAAAGGACTCTCAAATCATCAGATTCTGTTATTACTGATGTTTTACATGCCGACCAAGCTCACTGTAATTGGCATATGCGTTGTACCTGAACCAAAGCTGGTTTGATATTTTTTACTTTTCGCCACTATGGAAAGGAGCAGTTGAATACAACAAGATGGTCATTTACTCTCCAACTGTTGTGTTGCATAGTATCAGCTGCTACACGCATCCCTTTTCAAATGCACTAGTTAAGGTGTACATGGCTGTGTGTTCTCCTCATGGAGCCATCCCCCTTTATTTCTGCTGAGAATACAATCCATCGGAGGCCTTATTGCTGCCCCCTCTCAAGTTGCATGGATCACATTTCACATAAGAACTGTGTAAAGTGGCCAGTTAGAGCTCTGTTGTTTAGATTGACACAACTTGGCAGGTCAGAGTTCATTTCGGTCGCTGTCAAAGTCCTGCCTGAATTTAGTTCACAGTTTAGTCATTTGACAGCAACAAGGAACCTTGCACCGAATTAACTGTCGTGGCCTGATTGAAAACAACAAGCGTTCAGCCTGGCCACGGTAAATTCAGTGTAATCCTGTTTAGTCAGGCTTGTGCGATCTCATACGATGCCTGAAACCACAAGAACCCAACCTCTTCATATATGGGGCTCTTTTACTTTTGTCTCTTAGCAGTCAAAGTCAGAACCTAACTGCCGCCGCATAATTCTTCCCCTAGGTTGCAGAAATTGCACACTTTAATTTGCGTCTTAGCCTCCATCCCATTATTTTGCCTCCGCTTCAGTCTTGCTGGAGTGAGTTCAAGTCTCTGGTCTTAAACTCATTACTTCAGGCGCCTTAAAATCCGTTACAAACAAACGGGCAAACATCCACGATTAATGGCAGTTCAGTGACTGAGAAAAAGGTTGGCTGAGATTTACTGTAAGGCTACTTTATGGCTTCACATTTTCCCACACGCACACACCTCTGCCTGAATTTATATGTGGAAGGAACTTACAAACTGACCGTTATTTTGCCTCTGTCTTTACCAATTGTTCGGCTTGTCCTTCAGTCTTTGTCTCTCTCCGCCGCTCTTCCATCTCGGCCTATAAATGTAGCCGTAGCAGAGGAGGAGGGGGTGAGCCACCGTGGCAGCAGATGCCAGGGACTCTTCTGGCTCATGCCCGCTACCGAGCATTCCAACATCCTAACACTGCGCTTTCAGCCAACTGCAATAACAGCCACCAGCAGACAAAGGCTGCCTGGCTCCCACCACCTTACCATGTCAACGGTTTGGCAATGACATCATCATTCCAGATCCAGCATGAATGAGTCAACGCAGTCTGAGTGCATGAGAGGGGGACTGAGTCTATGTTTATCCCAGGTGCTTCTTCTTTCTCTAAAATCCAGATTAAATTTGAGTCCGATTGAGTTTTAACGGAGCTAGATTAAACATGGTTGAATGGCTTGAACAGGCTGAACTGTATCTGCAGCCTCACACCAGCGGAGATGAAGTTAAGCCGTGCGGATGCCTGATCAAAAATGTTTGTTCTCATGAGGAATGTATAGCTGTGTCGCCGGTGGCATTTGGGTAATTTTTCCACTTCCCGTCTTTGTGTTCCTGACGAATATGTGATGCAACTTTTGTGAATGAAGTGTCAGCTGCTTGTCCTCGTGTCACAAAAAGAATTTCTTAAAAATGTTACTTAAAAAACGTTATATGGAGATAATAAACTCTGATGATATTGACAACTGGATGCTGAAATGGATTTATCTTTTTTTTTCGCTTTGGCAAAAAACGGTAACCAGCATATTTATACTTCTGTTTGACACTGTTTGCACCACATGCACAGATATGCTCACTAAAGGTAACTTGGCGGCTTTGTGATGAAGTGTCGCCTGCAAGCGAAAATACAATCACTTCTTTCACTGTTTTACGGGCTCCTGCTTTTTTCTTCAGACAGCTGTTGCTTGAGTACAAGTAGCCACAAGCAGTCCCCTAATTTTCCCCGCCGGTTGTCACTGGTTGTAACTTTCGGGCGTACTTGGGTTGTCCCACCCCACAGTTGAGGGGTGTGGCCAAGGCTGATTTGCCTCAGACAGGTCTGCCCCCTCAAAGCAGTCTATTTTTGCTTTCCAACAGCGGCCCAAAAAGACGTCAAAGTGTGCTTCAAGTCTGTGTTCACAATTCTGACTTCATAACACGTCAAAGACATAATCACACCATCGACATGTAATGAGACACCTGACTCATCTGTTTCAATGTTCATATTTTGCCTCCTTTCCAACTGAATGCATATTTACAGAATTTAGATGTACGGTTTATTTGTCAAAGATATATTTTTTTCTTTTAATCTTCTCTAAGCGGTTAGCAAATGTAATCTCTATGTGAATCTATGCCAAGCGTGGACTGTCCTCAGACTGCTCATTAAGGCAGCGCTGCACTCTGCAGAGATGACAGATATGAAACAGGTGGGCAGTTAAACAACGGGCCCTCTTGTGTCGCTGAGTATTTTAGCAGGATACTTGAATTCCAACTCATTGCAAATCTATTAATACAGATACTTGATACGGCAAGTCATAATGAGGCAAGTCAGGGGCCTTAATTCTTGTCGGAGCGAGTTGATTATAAAGCAATCGCAAATGACCTCAAGGCAGCATTTTCCCAGAGGTGAGAATAATGTCGGAAAATTCATTTGTGTCACTCCGTGAAGCAACAAGGAGAAATGCAGCAACAATGTCAAGTCAAGTCAAGTCAACAGTATTTATAGAGCACTTTCATACAGCCATCGCTGCATACACAGTGCTGTACATGGAGCAATTTAATATGCACAATAAACAGCAAGACAAATCGGTAATAAAGGCGGTACAACGCACCAAACAATAAAAGCAAGAACAAATCTAAGTCATGCTGAGTCGAATGCCAAAGAATACAAGTGAGTTTTGAGGAGGGCTTTGAAGATGGGCAGCTAGGAGGCTTGCCGAATGTGCAGCACGTGATAGTATTTGACCCATGTTAAGGGAAATGGCGACACTAGACTCGACTGTATTCAAGCCTATTCGTACTAAACCCCATTATGACTAAAACAGATTTCCTGTGGTTGGCCAGAGACAAGATCAGTTTTCTTAAACCACCAGAGTTCATATGAAATCATAACCTTTGGAAGACACGGCTGCGTTACAACTGTTTTGAAGAGAATCTTGAGGATGTCATGTCTGCGGTGTGACGATGTCCCAGGTGCCTGTTGGGGTTTGAGAAGCATATTCAGGTTTGGCAAGATGACATTTTTCATAACCCAACTCTGCAACAGGACTCTCCATACAAGTCTGCCTTGATGATTTCTTCTCTAAATCAAAGTGTTGACAGGATTATAGTGTTTTCATAATAACACCTACTCATGTTCATTGCTATTACTGTTGCTGAGTTTTTTTTTTACTGAAATTTGATGTATTTTGTATGACACATTTTAGGCCCAAAAATGAATAAATAAATAAACCGTGCTTTTTTTTTTTTAATCCTACCAGCGGAGACACCAAAAAATACATAATAAGAGGTATGCTCATAGACAAACACAAATACAATGTTTTCATTTTCTGGACTAGCTCACACTTTCCATACATGCAACCACAATTATATTCACACTGCCTAGTGGGGGAGTTGGCAAAAAGTTTAATCAATCTTTGTCCTGTCCTAAAATAAAATGTCAAAAATGAAGGATGTCAAATGACTCTGCTTTGTTGAGATCTTAAATACGATCAACAACAACATTGTGAAAGCTACAAAATAAATCCTCATTGGCCTGTACATAGCTCGTGTAAAATTCAAAACATAGTGCAAATGCATTTGTGTAAACACACTACACAGCAAAAATGTTTTCTCTGGAATGGAATGCCTTTTAGGCCTTGAAATTTGCTATTTGATATTTGCCATTGTGATTAGCCAGAAACCCCAGAACAAAGAAATGCTCTGCTTGTGTTTTGGAGTGAATTCATTGGTCGGAAAAGGAATAAATAAATAAATCACACTGCAATGCGGGAAAACCAGAAAGAGAACTGTGGCATGCAGACAGTATAAATGATGAAAGTGTGAGGGAGCGAATGCGAGTCGAGAACGGTTCTTTGCTCATGCTTAGTATGCGTAGCTATACGCCTCGCAGTGGCATGGTAGCGGCGTGTTGATTCAGATCAAAGATTGCCGCTGAGTTCCGTTCAGTCACTTATTCACTCCTGCAGTGCTTGCATCCTAAATAGTGTCTGCACTCTTATCTTGACTGAAGGGTGACTACTTCTCAGCATCACAACAAATTCTGTTATGACATTTGAAAAAAAAACACACACACAACAGGGAATGCACTTTTTTTACTGGCATACTGTAGCTAATCCACTGACTCTGTATGATATATAATATTCTATTTGATACATTAGATTCCTCCTCGTGGCACATTGGTTATAACACTGCTGGATGCAGCAAGAAGATTTGGGTGTGTTCTGGGTTTAAAATTCTGTGCGGGCTGTTCTGTGGGGAATTAACTGCACATTCTCCTTGTTCTTTGTAGGTTCTCGCCAGGTAAGATGAATGGCAGGCTTTTGATTAGTTTACAGACATCAACACATTGCAGTTGAAACCACGGCCTTAGTTTGTTGACAGGAGGAAGTGATCATGAGTTACTGGAACATGGCTGTGATGGCACGATGCTGAGGGCTTAGTGGTCGAAATATTTGAATGTTCTTCAGCCATGCAAAGTGACATGTGTCGAGCAAACAGTGCCTCTGACGGATGATGGACAGGTGTTACTATCAGTGTGCTGCCACATGTCACTAAGATTTTACACCGGATACACGGTCCGAGAGAGACTCACAGACTGATTCAGTATGCATGTCCAGTGTATTTAGCCACCCAGGATCAAATACTGACACCGCATCTCGCAACAGACAGAATTTATTGCATCTTCTGCTGGATACAGAAAGCACATACTAATCTTGCAGAAGGCGTGCCTGTCATACTCGCTGTACACTGCAACATCAAAACTGTTCTCGAGCCACTGCAGTTTGACCAACATTGGATGATGTCAACTATTTTCTCATTTCCAAATCCCATCATAAAAAAAATCTGCATAACAATCTTCCATCACTCTTGAGATGATCAAAAAAGAAAATGGAAAAAAAAGAGCATGCAAAAGTGTTAAGCGTTTATTTAAGCAACATTCTTTGACTTATTCGTTTTCTTTTTTGTCTGTGTTTGAGCTGAAGACAGACAATGTGGACATTCATCTAGAACTAGATTCCGGTCGGACAGATTTAATTCAGCAAAAATGATCATGATTCGGTTTTAGTTTCAATTATGTTTTTTTTAAAAATTTTGTTTCCTCATGTGCTTTTTTTCTTCCTCGTTTGGTATTGTGTCCACCTGTTGTCACCCAGGTCCCTTGTGCTAACGAATTTGCACCTTCAAGCCTTTGTGTCTTGTCCAGGTGTTTCTTATTGTCTCGTTAGTTTGCGTGTATTTAGTTTCCTGGGTTATGTTGGTCTTTGTTGGATTGCTGTCTTGTTGTCACGTTGTTTGAGCTTCTACCACGGGGGTTTTGTTTGTTTGTTTGGTAGTGATGGGTCCATGAGGCCTCATAAGGCGTGTCGACACAATGACACATAGTGATGGGTCCAGCGACACCGATGCATTGACACATGCGCCGGGCTCACAGAGCAAACCACGTGTCGATGCATGTGCTGGCTCATTACGTCACGTGATTGACACGTGAACTGCGTTGACACAGTCTCGGCTTCTAATTGACACACCGGCTGCGTTGACACAGTCCAGGCTGCTAATTGACACATCGACTGCGTTGACACAGTCCAGGCTGCTAATTGACACATCGGCTGCGTTGACACAGTCCAGGCTGCTAATTGACACGTGAACTGCACCGGTGCAGTTTAGACTGCATCGGCTGCTTGGCACAGTACAGGCTGCGCCACTTAGTCCAGGGGGCGTTGACTCAGTGCAGAGGGCGTTGACGCAGCAAAAGCCCGCCGCACAGTGTTTATAAGGAAGTGGGTTTGGCGACACAATGCCACTTGCCGAAACAAGCCAGACCTCACTCACGCTCGCTTGTCGAAGTTCGTGTCAGTGCAGACTTCGTGTTCGTGCCTTGCCTTCCTTGCCGATTATGGAGCAGAGACGCAAATCATCCGCCATGTGGGACCATTTTGATGTCCCGGAGAATAAGGTATTATTTATTTATTTATTCAAATCGCCTTCTGTCGCCGAGAGCCTCTCGGCGAGAGGCACTCGCCGAGTGCCTCTCAGATTATTGACATGTGTTGTACCATTCTAATCCGAATACATTTCAAGGTAACTCTTAGTTACTTCTTATTCACATTTCATTACAGGTGAAATGTCGAATTTGCCGGGTCGAATTGTCATACACCAACAGAGGCACCTCCACCATGCTGAGGCATTATCGGGCCAAGCATGAGAATGAAGTTCGCGATACACCCAGTATTACGCCAGGTATACAAACGTTCACTCATCTTTTCACGGTTGCTATGTTGATGATTTAATTGACAATCAGTAATTATTATTGGTTGACTCTCCACTCCATGTTTGACAATCAAGGTTCCACGAAGCAGCTGTACTGGAAGGACCAACACACTTCTTTCCCAACCCTCTCCCACCTCGCAAAGGAGTTCCTTTGTACGCCAGCCTCATCCGTCCCTTGTGAGCGTGTGTTCTCCACAGCAGGAGAAATCGCTTGTAAAAGACGCAACAGGCTGAAGTTTAAAACATTGGAGCATCTTATTTTTCTCAATAAAAATTTGTGAAATAAAAGCCCACAAGCAGCCTCATTCAAATGATCTTCACATTATTTGAACACATTGAATGTTGCAAAATGAATGCATGGATGTGAATGATATTGTACACTTCATCATCAAATCGATGAATGACCTTATGAAAATGTTTTGGAACAGTTGTAGATGCAAAACCGTGCTGGCAGCTACATAATAGATAATAAAAGAAAAATATCCCAAACCATAGGGATCCTCCCAAAAACTAAGGATGTGCTGAATAAGAGATCCTTGTACACATACTTTTATTACTTCCATATTTGACCTATTGTGTAGGAATATGGGGAAATGCCAGTAAAACACTGTTTTAAAACTACAATACAAAGCAATCGGAACAATCACTGGTTCCAAATGGACGGAACCCACAAATCCACTGTTTATCAAATTAAACAATGAAATCTCATGACCTGATTGACTTCAAAATCGCCCAATTAATGTACAAAGCACACAATAATAACCTTTCCCAAAAGATCCAGAAGCTTTTTAAAATTTGAGAAAGTTGTCATAATTTAGGGGGTACTAATCTATACAAAAAAATCCAAAACACGAAAGAACATCACACAAAGGAGTGTATCTGTTAGTGATGGGTCCAGCGACACCGATGCATTGACACATGCGCCGGGCTCACAGAGCAAACCACGTGTCGATGCATGTGCTGGCTCATTACGTCACGTGATTGACACGTGAACTGCGTTGACACAGTCCAGGCCTCTAATTGACACACCGGCTGCGTTGACACAGTCCAGGCTGCTAATTGACACATCGACTGTGTTGACACAGTCCAGGCTGCTAATTGACACATCGGCTGCGTTGACACAGTCCAGGCTGCTAATTGACACGTGAACTGCACCGGTGCAGTTTAGACTGCATCGGCTGCTTGGCACAGTACAGGCTGCGCCACTTAGTCCAGGGGGCGTCGACTCAGTGCAGAGGGCGTTGACGCAGCAAAAGCCCGCCGCACAGTGTTTATAAGGAAATCGTTTGGCGACACAATGCCACCTGCCGAAACAAGCCAGACCCCACTCACGCTCGCTTGTCGAAGTTCGTGTCAGTGCAGACTTCGTGTTCGTGCCTTGCCTTCCTTGCCGATTATGGAGCAGAGACGCAAATCATCCGCCGTGTGGGACCATTTTGATGTCCCGGAGAATAAGGTATTATTTATTTATTTATTCAAATCGCCTTCTGTCGCCGAGAGCCTCTCGGCGAGAGGCACTCGCCGAGTGCCTCTCAGATTATTGACATGTGTTGTACCATTCTAATCCGAATACATCTCAAGGTAACTCTTAGTTACTTCTTATTCACATTTCATTACAGGTGAAATGTCGAATTTGCCGGGTCGAATTGTCATACACCAACAGAAGCACCTCCACCATGCTGAGGCATTATCGGGCCAAGCATGAGAATGAAGTTCGCGATACACCCAGTATTACGCCAGGTATACAAACGTTCACTCATCTTTTCACGGTTGCTATGTTGATGATTTAATTGACAATCAGTAATTATTATTGGTTGACTCTCCACTCCATGTTTGACAATCAAGGTTCCAGGAAGCAGCTGTACTGGAAGGACCAACACACTTCTTTCCCAACCCTCTCCCACCTCGCAAAGGAGTTCCTTTGTACGCCAGCCTCATCCGTCCCTTGTGAGCGTGTGTTCTCCACAGCAGGAGAAATCGCTTGTAAAAGACGCAACAGGCTGAAGTTTAAAACATTGGAGCATCTTATTTTTCTCAATAAAAATGTGAAATCAAAGCCCACAAGCATCCTCATTCAAATGATCTTCACATTATTTGAACACATTGAATGTTGCAAAATGAATGCATGGATGTGAATGATATTGTATACACTCCATCATCAAATCGATGAATGACCTTATGAAAATGTCTTGGAACAGTTGTAGATGCAAAACCGTGCTGGCAGCTACATAATAGATAATAAAAGAAAAATATCCCAAACCATAGGGATCCTCCCAAAACTAAGGATGTGCTGAATAAGAAATCCTTGTACACACTTTTATTGTGTGGAAATATGGGGAAATGCCAGTAAAACACTGTTTTAAAACTACAATACAAAGCAATCAGAACAATCACTGGCTCCAAATAGACGGAACCCACAAATCCACTGTTTATAAAATTAAACAATGAAATCTCATGACCTGGTTGACTTCAAAATCGCCCAATTAATGTACAAAGCACACAATAACCTTTGCCAAAAGATCCAGAAGCTTTTTAAAATTCGAGAAAGTTGTCATAATTTAAGGGGTACTAACCTGCCCTGCGATTGGCTGGCAACCGATTCAGGGTGTCCCCCGCCTACTGCCCGGAGACAGCTGGGATAGGCTCCAGCACCCCCCGCGACACTAGTGAGGATCAAGCGGCTCGGAAGGTGAATGAATGAATGAATGAATAACCTATACAGAAAAATCCAAAACACGAACAAACATCACGCAAAGGAGTGTATCTGTAATAGGTGTAAATCTGTGGAATGATTCTGAAACGGACCAGTAAAATGAGTAACTCTCTTGCTGAGATTAAAAATGAATTTGAGAGTAGTACAAGACAACTACACAAATCAGAATTAAGCTAATAAATTCGATACACCCATGAAATATAGCAATACATCAGGAATACATTGATGAGATTATTTAATATATTAATGAAATGTAGCATCCATTATGAATATGAGAAAATCGACATATACTTGTGCTCCAATGAGTATGTACTGTATATACAAACCTAAAGTTGTAAAAATGTATTAGTACAGCATACATAAGGGTAAAAGCATTTGTTGATATGTAGACTTTCTTTTATATTTTGAAAAATGATCAGTTCATATATAAGAAGGGGTAGGACTCTAGGGTTTTTTTACTTCTTTCTACTCCTTTGAACACATATTTGTGATGATGACTATTTTCTTTTCCTTTTTTTATATCTTACCTTCACCTTTTGCCTTTTATTTCACCTTTTTTTATTTCACCTTTTATTACCGAATTGTATATTTTATATGTTCAATATACAAAACAATTTATCAGTCAGTTCAGTCTGTTAAGTGGGTTGGCTGCAGGGATCTTGAAGGTCCAGCAGGTGGCAGTGGTCAGTGACACAGTATCAGCACAGTATCAACACAGTGTGTCAGTGTGTCGACACGCCTCATGAGGCCTCATGGACCCAAAAATATGTTTGGGCAATACAGAAAACACTGTTTTCTGTATTGCCCAAACATATTTTTATTCGAGCGAGGGTGGGGTCTAGCTTGTTTCGGCAATCGGCATCGTGTCGCCAGACGTACTTCCTTAGGATACACTGTGCGGGCTTTTGCTGCGTCAACGCCCCCTGCACTGAGTCGACGCCCCCTGGACTAAGTGCCGCAGCTTGGACTGTGCCAAGCAGCAGATGCAGTCTAAACTGCACCGGTGCAGTTCACGTGTCAATTAGCAGCCTGGACTGTGTCAACGCAGCCGATGTGTCAATTAGCAGCCTGGGCTGTGTCAACGCAGCCGATGCAGTCTAAACTGCGCCGGTGCAGTTCATGTGTCAATCACGTGACGTAATGAAGCGGCACATACACCGACACGTGGTTTGCTCTGTGAGCCCGGCGCATGCATCAACGCATCGGTGTCGCTGGACCCATCACTATTGTTTGGTTTCTTGGTGTTTTCATGATTTTGTTTGTTTTGGATTTATTTTTTTCCAGTGTTTTGTTCATACATGTTGTTCAGTCCAACCTGCCTGTTTTTCGGTTTGCTACCATCAGGCAACATGACAAAAACAAAATGATTCTCAGTGTGCGATAAAAGAATCTGTTGGACTTTGTTTTTAAATGCACAAGCTCAATTGCAGCAGAAGAACACTGGAATGGCAGAATAAAAGACCGCACATACAAATATATTTATGGTGTATGTTTCAGCCTTGATTTTAGAGCCCAAAAACAAATTACATGTGTGTAACAAAAAGAAAAGCAGCACGTACTTTTTCAAAAACCGTTTGAGCTCCATCCTTGTTCTGCAGGGTCTATGGCCATTGTGCTGGTGCCTTCATGTTTAGTTCTAAATGGAAGGGCCAGCCAAGATTCACCATGTCAAGCTAACACTCCACATCTGTTGGGAGCCTCTCTCTTTGCTAAGTGACAACATCTGCGGCAAACTGAAGAGTTGAGCCGCACAACAGCAGAATGTCAACATTCATGTCACGTCGAGAGAGCTGACATTTGCAGAGTGATGCTACGTCATGTAACTGCACTCTGATATGATGCCTGCAATCTCTGGCCATGCACCGTGTATCACAAACAATGTTTTTGACGCATTCAAAACACGGTGTTACTTTAAAATTCTCAGAATATCAGAATATGTGCACACTCACCATGTCTGTACTCAATTAACCGCAAACCTCCAAAATGAATTGGAAACATAACAGCAAATTGTAATCTGATATGACTTTGTGTCCCTAAATGTATTTTTGACATTGATTGAAAATAATCCTTTCCCTTTTCCATAAGCACATCAGATTTTGAGATATTGTGATTTTTTTGTTAATTTTGACGAATGAAACATACAATGCTGATTTTACTGTGCGTTCTAATTTATAGCTATGACATTTCAGAAATGCATTCCACTTGTTGCTCACCCTAACCCTTACATCCTGAATATCAGAAAACTGTAATTATATTCCATATTATTATAGCGATGATAATGATGGTGGTCCAGTGGTAAGCGCGTCGACCTCACAGTGCAGAGGTTGTGGGTTCAATCCCGGCTCTGAACTTCCTATGTGGAGTTTGCATGTTCTCCCCAGGCCTGCGTGGGTTTTCTCCGGGTACTCTGGTTTCCTCCCACATTCCAAGTCCCAAGGATTTTAACCTGGTGTGCTAGAGGAAAAAAAATGTGCATATATATATATATAATGTATGTTTACATGCATCTATAACGTAAGGAAAGGTCTCAACCACTGGCCAGTAGACCTTGTCGAGTGTTTCTTTAACCCTTTTATGCACCAATAATGATAACCTCTAACATGACAGGCTGTCCACTGTGGTGACAGCTGTCCCTGAAAGGGTTAAAATCTCACATCTATTTTTTTTTTTTGTTGTTGCCAAATCCAGCACCCTGTAGCATGCACTTTATGATGAGCTGGGAGGCAATAAGTCCTGTCCCTTCGACTCGCAAACTCCTGCTTGACCCGATTCTGCCTGTTTTGTCTTTCTGCATGTTCTGACAGTCCTGTAAGACATTGAGGCATCACAAAAGGGGGGCAAAACCATCTCACACACTGCAAAACATTGAGAAAAGTCATCACGAGGGAGAGAGTGTGACAGAGTGTGCCAGACTGAAGTCAGGAGTGCAAAATAAAACTGCATACTCAAAATGAGATGAACTAAAGACACTCACAAACATTTATCAGATGTGATATATGAGCAATATGCTATAACTTATATTGTCTACTCACTATACTGTTACAGATTAATATAATTTAAGAAGGGTGGCCCGGTGCGCCAGTGGTTAGTGCCTTGGCCTCACAGTACGGAGGTGCAGTATTCGATTCCAGCTCTGGCCTTCCGGTGTGGAGTTTCGATGTTCTCCCTCTGCCTGAGTGTTGTTGTTGTTTTTTTTTTCCCATGGGTACTCTGGTTTCCTCCCACATTCCAAAAACATGCGTGGGAGGTTCATGGAACACTCAAAATTGTCCCTTGATGTAAGTGTGAGCGTGGATGGTTGTTCGTCTGTGTGTGCCCTGCAATTGGCTGGCAACCCGTTCAGGGTGTCCTTGCCAACTGGCTGAAGACAACTGGGTTAGGCTCCAGCATCTCCCATGACCCTTGTGAGGAAAAAGCGGTTCAGAAAATGGATGGGTGAATGATTTAAGAAGACTTGATTTTTTTATTTTTTATATTCACTTCATTTATTCTGACACTACATCGAATAAGTGGTATCGATACTAAAAAATTAAGAATCCATCCAGACGAACCGAACATGTGTGTTGGAATGGGCATTGCCTTCCCCATAGTGATCTTTGGCCAGTTACTGACACTGACGTAAATAACAGTCAGTTAAATGTGCGTCCTTGTCCAAACTCCTCTTAATCTGCGAAGCCATGGCATGGAATAGAAAGACAAGCAATTGAACATATACAGTTAGTGACCTGAATCCAAGTCTATTGTAGTTTCTTTGAAATCAAGGAAAAGCTTAGGCCCAGCTCAAAAAAGACTTTCAATTAGCAATAGTGTTAGGATCATGGTTTTGGTATTTATATTAATATATGTACATATCATACTGTCTTTTGTAAATAAAAATATAGTGTGACGTATTTTGTCAGTTGCTTCCAATTTACATTTTAAGTTTGATATCATTATATCTGACTTTTGTGCGTTTTCAAAAGTGACCATGTCAGCAGCAGGTGAAGTGATTTTTTTTGTAGAAGCGTCTTCCATTGAAATTAAAGCTAGTAAACTTGACGGAAGAACCAGTCCAAGAAATATTGGATGCAGCGATGACAGCCCTGCCTGGAAAAATAAACCACAGAATTTCAATGTAGTCTTTACACTGCACCCCGTTGTGTCCATTCTGATGGGAAGTCTTCTAAAAGATGTGCCTCCAAATATGTGAGGTCAGGGCTTGTCGTGGGCCGGTTAGGAGAGACGGCAGGACAAAGCAGTCTTTAAAAACCCCTGATCGAGTCATTTAATTGTAAGCATTCGATAAACAGCTTTGTAAAGTTCATCCATCCATTGTTTTTTCCCTTCAACTACTCACGGTACACATTTCTTCTTAAGTGAGCTCTTGTGCCTGTTGGCTGCGACACATACATTGGCACAAAGAAGGCATTAGTGCCAAAAATTGTGGGAGAGAGTAGCATGGGCTGACCAGACAAAGATTAACCAAAGTAACAGAGGGGCTAAAAGCCTTGAGAACGACAGAATCTATGTTGATCCCCAACATACGAGTTCATCTGTGAGACACAGTGGAGGTCATTTCATGGCTTATCCTGGGACAGGAGAGATAAATATTACTGATGATGTAACACAAAATGGTAGCATCTGATGAACTCAGAGGTCTGCAGAAATATTGTGCACAGAAATAAAGAAATTCACACGTGGCCATGACTTTGGTGATGTCATTGCCTAAGTCACACTTATTCCAACCAAAAGATTTCTAACAGAGTAACAAGATTTCTGCACTGTAACTGATTAAAATGTATTTGAACCGTTATTTTCACCCACTTATTTTTCATGATGTACAATGCTATCTCCTCCAAAAGTGTTTTTAAGAAGAATAATGATCTTTTAGTGTTATAAATATTATATTCAGAAAATGTATTGAGCCCATCACAACAGGAAACACAGCAAGCACACACTATTAGTGGCACGCACAGGAGCAGGGGGCAACTTACCTACCCCACCCTCTTCGCGAACTGTTTAGGGTATCAGTATCTGCCGTGTATCTGTGTCTGGTGGTCCAATGTTGCATCCTTCCTAGTTCTATCTGTCCAATCTTGACCAGTTTTTATTCTTAAACTGGGATCCCCATGGTGGCAGATGGCCATCTTAACCACTTGCCTTAAACAAAACTCCAACTCATCATTGGTGCTCGACAGACTCAGACTCAGTGCCCTTATCATGATAGCCACAAGGAGTAGCCATCTTGCTTGTGAGACCCGACAACCTAAATATATAAATCTAATCTCTATTTCAAGGTTTACTCGAGGGATGGTTGCCTCAAGTTGCCTTGAAGTGAAATGCAGTAGTACAATCATCAAAATAGCCTCCAATTTCTATAATCTAAATATGTTTGCCACTTTACTGTGTACGCCAATGTCATTTCACATGAATTCCCGCAAAGAAATTGACAATTTAGCCAATTCACGAGTCAAACGCCTCTCACAGCGCTGTTGCTCTGCTCCCACCCGAGCCACCGATGTGTTGCATGTTTTAGCAATCTGCGATGGCCTGAGTTTTTACAAGGTTCAAATAAATACCTTCAAAACAAGTGACACCAGTCAAATCACGACATCTGAAAGTTTCTTCCCTGCCTTCAGTCGATGTAGGCCAGTGGTCCTCAACTAGAAATGCTGGAGGTCCGGTCCCATGCATGGCGGTCATAGGGAGCAGGGCTATATGCCCATTTAGTATGGGCATACCGTATATAAAATAACAATTATTCACTCTGCCAGTACCCAGCAAATAATGAGAGGTATTTTGTTAAGTTGTGCCTGCTAAGAAGATACATCAAAATATCAATTTCCTTTAACAAAACAAATCAATCCCAATTTGCATTTTGTATTGCATCACAAAGCTGGCCAGACAAATCAGCAGCAAGGACTTCAGTTCGTCTGGTCGATAGACGCATGCTGACGCTTATGTATGGGCACACCTTAAATTTAGAGGAGCCAATCAGCGCCTCGTATATGCTGACGCTTACGTATGGACACACCTTCAGTTCAGAGGAGCCAATCAGTGCATCGTTATCGCCGACATGCCCTGCTCAACCAGGGTCTCCAGTCGGTCAAACATTATACACACAAAGTCGCGCTGCCGCGGTCCTCTGCATTACATCTGTTAGTGCACGCAAAGACTACAACGGATAATTTTAACAAGCGATCGTGGTAATGCGCAGATTATAGTCCACAAATATAAAATGTGTAACTTAAAAATCACTTTATAAATTATTATTTTATACAATTTGCCGAGGGTCAGGACAGAGGAGGCCCTGACAGAGGAGGTCGGCGGCCCGGACTGAGGAGGTCGGCGGTCCGGTCGTGGATCGCGGTCCGCCAGTTGAGGAAGAGGGATGTAGGCTGTCAGTCAATTACCTAAAACAGGGCATAGGCTCCAGCACACTCGCTAACCTAGTGCGGAAATGCTATACGGAGAATGGATGGATGGATGTAGAAAAATACAGTGACACATGTTGATGCGTGATCACATAACAACATTGCCGGTTGGTAAATTGTGTAAGACAATGGGTAAAGATGAAACAGCCAGTTAAACAGTTGAGGTGACAAAGATGGCAGATTTTCATACAGAACAATGGACAACTCCAAGTTGTACTGCAATTGTTGAGATTTTCCGATGACGGTGTTTCGCTGCCGAAACCCATCAAAAGGATTTGGAATTTTAAAATTTTAAAGGTCCAACTTCATATTTTTTCTTAAATCATCGATTAATCAATTGATTTCAAGCTAATTGACTAATCAGATTTTTTTAAAAGCATTATCACATTTCTAATAATCCATCCATTCATTTTCTAATCTATTTATTTTCACAAGGCTCACAGGCGTGCTGGAGCTTATCCCAACTATCTTTGGGCAGTAGGCAGGATACACCCAGAACTGGTTGACAGCCAATCATATGGCACACAGAGACAAACAACCATCCACACTCACACCGATGGACATTCACCTGCCATGTGTAATTTTGGAATGTGGGAGGAAAGCAGAGTACCCGGAGAAAACCCAGGAGCTGGAATCAACTGTGAAGCCGATGCGTTAACCGGTCGACCACCGTGCCAACCGTTAAATTTCTATCCCTTTATTATTCAGGACATTACTTCAAATAGGCATTGAATATAATGCAGAAATTATGATTCAGTTACTATGTTGGTCTCTAACATGTCAGAAAATATGTATTTTTTTTTATTTTTCCCAAGCAAGTGCATTGTAAGGCACAAGACATTTCATTCATGTGAAGTTTCAATCCTGTTCATTTGTCCTTACATTGAGTGTAAAATGGAATGAGCATGTAAATTCTCGGTCATGAATTGCTGGTAAAAATAAATAAAATTATGGACTATAGAGGCATTAACATGTCTACACTGAAGAGAAAATTGTCATCACAGTCGAGAAACATAAAAATATGTTAGCCCGTTCCGAGAACAATTTATACACGTCAGGTGATTAATCGGCCTTTGGAGGCTTTGATCGAATTTACCCATCACGCACGTTATCGCGAATATTGACAGAAATTTTTCAGCAACCGATCAATCAGAACATTTCATGATTTTGCGTTTGAGTGGAAGCAGATCAAATGCTTTAATTGCTTATATACTCTACTTATTATGTTACAATACAGAACATACACTTAAAAAACATGCACATTGCAGTGAATTGCTATTCTCTCATTATTTTATTGACATTGATTTCCCCTCTGTAATTTATTTAAAAAAAACATTTTGGCTAAGCTAAGTCTTACTTAATTATTTCCCTAAATACATGGCAACCGAACAAATACAATTCACGGTTTACAGTCAGTTATGATTTGGTAGAGTGGGGGGACTTTTCCTGCCATGTTGTTCTACTGCCTGTCAGAAGCTCAGAACTGCACAGATAAGAGCAGGCTTTTATGTGTTTGTGTGTGTGAGCGCGCGCGCGCATAACAAGCCTGCATGCATACGTCTGATGGATATGTGTAACTGCGCTAAAAAGAGCGAGAGGGAGCAGGAGAAGGGGCAGTGAATTGTTAATGAGGGCAGTCGGATGTGAACAAACAGCTTCCAGCCTGATGAATCCATTCAGACAAAGACAGAAACAGAGAAAGAGAGCAGTAGCCAAAGCAGGAAGAATTTCAGGGGTCAAATAGTCAAATTTGAATATAAACAGATGACTGAGCAACTCAGTTGCCTTGGATGTATGTTTGTGTGGATCATTTTGTGGACATCAATCTTAAATATTTAATATGAAGTGTCGCTTCTATTGTTTATTCAAATATAAAAATATCTGTAGTTATCTTTGATTGCCAACACAAAACACCTCTCAATATTGTCAAATGGAAAAAAAAGCCGCAATACATGTTATGGAGGGGTAGAGCAGAGTAGCTGATCGTGTCGTGGTACACTTTCCTGACTTGTGAGCAGGCATTGTGGGGTCAGTTCACATTCAGTGACGGTGTGGGTGTAAATGGTTGATTGTCTCTGTGCCCTGCGACTGACTGGCGACCTTTCACCCGAAATTAGCTGGGATAGGCTGTTGCACCCCCCGCGACCCTGTTCAGGATAAGCAGTGTTGAAAATGGATGGATGGATTGGGGTAGAACAGTTCATAACACAGTTCAAGTTTCAATCATTGTTTCGTGGTCACTGCTTTTTGTTCGGTATAATAAGGTTAAGAGCGAAAGGATGAAACAGTGACACATTTGACACATTGTTGTGGCAGTCTGAGGTTAAAACTAGGTCAGATTCTGCATACAAGAAAGAAGACCTTATGACTTTCAACATGCTTTTTTGGGGGGGACAAAGATATCTTAAACCTCAGATGGGCAACTTAAAAGAAAAGTAACACATTAATCAGTGCTATTGGTGCGCCTCATAGGAACACACACCACCTAATGAGATGTATAGGACAATGTCATTTTTAAATATGAACAACACATAATATATATTGTATGCATCGTTAGCTAGATAGATCGATTGATATTCTGTGCATATTTATGAGTCACTACTATGACTTGCTTCAACAAACCATGATTTTAATATTCGATAAATTATCTGATTGTTTTGTCAATTATTTGATTAAATTAAATTTGACAGGGCAGAAAATGCACAAACATAAATTGATTATGATTCAGTTCCTGGTTTGGTCTGCAACGTGTCGACGGAAATCCGAAAATATTACTGTTGAGAAGCTGAAATTCTTAAGAGTGTATACAATTTTACATTTTAAAAGGTATCCAAACAATTATGTGAGTCAGAAAAATAATTACTGATTATTTTGATTACCGTTAATTGATGACTTGTCAATTAATCTATTCATCTTGACATACATTTCTACATTCTACTATTACATAATGTTTATTTCATAGCATACGCAGATATCAATTCAGTCTCACATTGGGCTGTGTCTGTTGGTTCTCTGTCGTTGCAGTCTCACATAAGCTGAAATGTCTGGAATGATACTGCCACTGGAGCATCCTGTTTCTACAAGTCATTTAGTCAAGTCTGGAGTTTGTTTTCCCAAAATGTCATAATCTACTGAGATTGATGATAACGTCAACGAAAATTATTTTGTACACAAACCCAATAGCTGTGTTCTATCATCATCATCATAAAAAAAAAAAGGTTTGGCTAATGAACAAGTGTTGGAATGCAGCTGTCCTTGCTGTTAGATTAAATAGGAGTTATGCTATAAAGGCAGCCTTGTGTTTCAGGACACAGTTAGCTACTGGATTAATGCTTGACTCAAGTACTGTTCGATGTTTTGATTCTGTTTGGTTGGGTAAACTGAATTTCTTGTTCTCATATAAAAACCTTTGTCGTTCAATGAGAGGTTTCTGTATTTGTGCTCATTGCTCAAGACGGGACTTTTAGAAGAGAAGGATTTTAAGCAAGTTTAGAGCTCACCATCCACGACAGGCTGCCAGGATTTAGCAAGTGTTTAGAGTTTACTGATGTTTGGCTTTATACAGCATTTAAAGATGGGGGGGGGGGGGTCCCTCATGCACATTTGCATTCACCTGCCAAGCTTTTCAGAGGAGCCAGGCAAGTTAAAAAAAAAGAATTAGCTTTCCTCCTCCTAAAAGCACAAAGATGGAAAAATTCTGCCATGCGACTAATACTGGCTTTGTACAGTTTCTGACTCTTTATTTTCCTCAGTATGCTGTGGCTCTAATCTGTTTCCATTGCAAGTAAACAAAGTTTAATACCTGTAAAAAGAAAAGCCACCGCGTGGTTTGCAAATTTATTTTATTTTATTTTTTAAAAAACTAAACTATCTGGCTCATGTCTGTACTGAGGTCGGTTGGAGGCCTTCATGCCAACAGCTCCATCAGCTACATAAATAGTGTCACACAACACATGCTGACCAGGAATCTTAAAATCGATTGCTTAGTAATCTCATTTCATCTACCAAGTTGTACGGACAGTATTTGAATGCCAATATTTCAGTCGCTTGAAGTAAGCATAAGGGGTACTTCCTCCCAAAGAATAAAAATAATTCCTGTAAATACACTCAAGGGTGGATTGAGTGTCCATTTATATGCCAAAAACATAATTACAAAAGAAGCTTTTATAGTGGCTTAGCTTGCTACATTTCTCTGGTGGAAGCTTTGATGTAGAGAAGCGTCATTTAATGTAGAATCATGTGTTGCTCTGCTCATTAATGTTTCCAAGTAGCTTGGCCAACATTGGCAGTAGTGGTGAATAAAATCCTCGCATGCATGAGCACAAACAACAGTCAGAACCTGTCCTTCAACTAGAACGTGCAGGGAGCCTACACTCTTGTCTGCTGGATGAACCCCTATCTATAGGTCCTTAGCAATCAGTATGCCCACACCTGCTCAGTCCCTCTCACCGTGGCCAACACCAAAATAGTAGAGAGTCCAACCCGTCTCAAGAGGACTAGTACTAGCTATGTGTGGAGATAAGCCTGATTATGCCTAGTCGGAAACTTCTCAACCACACACACCAGCTCAGGTTCCTTCCCTGTATAAGAGGTGACATTCGATGTCCCTAGAGACAGTTTCTGTCACAGGGAATCAGACCGCCAAGATCCCTGCCTTCAGTTGCCATGCAGCTCACATTGTACCAAACACCCAATAGCACCTCTGACATTTGCCCAGCCGGGTTGCATGGGTGCAGGCTACCAGCTCCACCTCCAGGCCTGGATTCAGAGGGGGGCTCTCGTGACCCACGTCCGGGCAAGAAAAAACATAATCCAATGTTTACAGTCATCAACAAGGTCTTTGAGCTGTGCTGTCTGCCCTTTTACCGAGGACGTATTTACCATGGGTGACCCTGCCAGGGCATAAAGCTTTCGGCTTGTCTGACGGCCATGAAGGAAAATGTTTCTGCACCTCACTCCATGCCACCTTTATTTCGTAATGAGATGCAGATGAACGCAAAAGCTCTCTCCCTTTAGAGAACACACTCTGAGGACCGACTCTTTTTGATTTCTGATCACATGATCAGATCGGGAGGCAGTAGTTCACCTCAAACAACTTGGGCTTTGCAGCTGAAGTCCTGCTGCAGACAAAAATGTAATGCTGAAAACTAGTTGTAGTCTACATGCTCGCTATTGTCAATGCGCCTTTGAGCAAGACACGGTCACTTTCCCCCCGGCTCAAGTGATGCAGCATTGTGTGTGCACTTCTTTTGGTCGAAATGCCTCTTTGTGTACCAGCATATATGTGAATTGGTTCTCAATATGGGGTGCATATGTTGACACCGCACAAAATTTCCCCTTTAGTGCATTAAAAAAAAAAAAATCTTTTTTTTTAAATTGATGCTTCTGTCACACTAAGCGCTAAGGCACCAAATTGCCACGTCTAAGGGGAATGCCCATCATGAAATGGTGGAGGAAATGTTATTCCAGGGGCAACGGCTGTCAATTCACTTTCATGGCATGTTAATTTATTTCGACAAGCAGTTTACTTCACTGACATTATTTCGAACAGAAAAGTACATAAAAAATAAAATAGCTACAAAAAAAGCAAGGCTGTAGAGCAAGGTTTCCCAACTATTATTGAGCCATTTTACATTCGAAAAATATCACGGCACACCACCAAACATACGACACAAAAAGTATAACCGCTAAAAGGAGGATGATCTCATCTCCACGTAGTCATAAAATACATTTTAGATTGTGAGTACGAAATCTGGGCCTTTTTAATTGTCCAGTGAAATACTTGCAGGAAGCCACATGATATATTTTCATGCAACTGGCGGGGTTCTTTCTGCTCTATCCACAGAATACTCAAAGACAAGTTCACTATGTGAGATATTACTATATCTGGGGACAAGATCACAGACAAACATTAAAAGAACCTGGGAGAAGAAATTCCACAAGGATTTTTTTCCTTCAAGGCCAGCAGGGCAGTTCTCATTGATTTTATGACTGGCAACAAGTGAATATACTTACTATTATCGTGCCATCAAATGAAAGTGCATTGCATTGTTCTGCCAGTCACGATACAGTGCTGGAATAAATAGGTGATCAAGTTAGAAGTGTAAAAGTAGAAAAAAATACATGGACAACTTAAATTAAATTAGACAATTCCCCGCTGCACCCTCAATGTGTCACGGCACCCTCGTTGGAAATCCTAGCTGGAGATGAGCAATCCCACTGTGGATACACACACACGCACACACACACATTCATCCCTACTCTCTGTAATCACACCTGGAGCTTGTGACTACAAGTGTATGTAAGTACACAAGGAGGTGAGAGGAGCACACTGAAATAGGTAAAGTAATGAAGGCACCCAACCAACAGTTCCGGAACTCAAAATTGAGGCATCACAGAAGCAACAATAGTATTGCAATAGGAGATTAAGATGATACCAAAAAACAAATTACGCCATTATTAAAATATTGGCAAACAATTAGCCACGTCATTACAATATTGATGTAAGTGAAGATGGGAAACATAAGCAATCATCATAATAATGAAATGACAACACACATTGGACGAATATTACTGATGAAACAGTTGGGTGACCAATTACTGATGTAGAAACAAAAACAATTCATTACCAAAACGTCAACACAAATTTCATCTGTGCTGTATGTTACACAGCACATTTGACAATAAAGTTGCATCCAATCAATTCCAATCCAAATGGCAATCATTTAGCAGACCGAGCAGCAGAAATTTGAAGAAATGTTTTCAATAGCTATCACAGTGACATTTTCACCAGTTTAGTCAGGGGGTCAAATTCTTGAGCCCCGAGAAACTGTGATGTAATTTTTAGTCGACAGCAAGTGGGAAAATGGCCGTTCTCTGAGATGGATACAAATATGTGAATTTTGCTGCTTCATATTCCACCAAAGCAATAGTAATCAGAAATCCACGTTTAGACCAGTGGTGTTGCATAGAACATATGATCATAAAGATACATTTTTGCCTCGCTCCACCTTTTAGCTTGTGGCCACCCCACCTGGCTGACTTGGACCAAATTGGAACTTAATTCAGTTCCAGTTTCCTGTTCCGTTTTGTGATTATAATTTTCTCTCCAGAGTCCAGATACTTATTAAATTGGCTGCTATTTTGCATTTCAAAGTTGGATGCTCTCCGCTTTAACGTGGATCCAGCCAGACTTCTGTGAAAAGTGTATCGATCAATCACCTAGGGACTAACGTCTGGCGATAAACGGTTATGTGTCAATCTTAGGTTAGCTTAGCAAATGAAAATACTTCTCCATCTTTCCTCCCTCTTTTCCCTTGTGTGTACAATCCTTGTCAGAAGTGTATCTTATTCACCACCATATCGGCTACGATTGCTGTCTTAAAAGCGACTCCACAACGTGTTTTTGCACACGAGCTATCCCATTGAAGCTTGTTGCATGCTTGCCTCCGAGTACTCGTGTATGGCTTAAGTGAATGTGTCCAGTCCAGCAAAGCTTTTTTTTTATGGGGAAAAACTTAAACCTCTGGGATTCTCAATTTTGCTCTTCAATATGTTTTGATGAGGAGTAAAATATCACTACTTCGTCACATTCAA
Organism: Hippocampus zosterae; assembly: GCF_025434085.1. Lineage (NCBI taxonomy): Eukaryota > Metazoa > Chordata > Actinopteri > Syngnathiformes > Syngnathidae > Hippocampus > Hippocampus zosterae. The sequence goes on from NC_067460.1 coordinate 3,619,580, forward strand.
TGTGAAAAGCGAGGACGCCACAGCCTTACGGCGACAAAGTCACAGGGCTGCACAGATTTTTGACTCTTATCAAAGTTCCGCTTAGAGACCCAAAAGACCCAAATCAACCGGTGAATGAACTGCTTGAATACAGCACAATTATGTCATTTAAAAAGCAAAGTATATTTCATACATGTAATGCCACCCTTCAAGTAGTGGGTGAAGCTTGCACGGATAAAGAGATTGAGATTCCATGTGTTGATGGAACATTGAATGCAATATCACAATTAAGACATCCATCCATCCATCCATTTTCTTATCCACACAAGGATCGCTAGATGTGCTGGAGCCTATCCCAGCTGTCTTCAAGCAGTCGGTGGGGGACACCTTGAAGAGGTTGCCAGCCAATCGCAGGGCACATAGAGACGAATATCCAGCATTTAAGACATTGGTCTCGTTTTTTGTTAATTGTAGATCATAGAAAAGATGTTACGAAAGACAAATAAATGACAAAATAGGTTGGCCCGGAGTTGACTGGTTAGCGTGTCGGCCTCACAGTATGGAGGTGCAGGATTTGATTCCGACTCCGGCCTTCCTGTGTGGTGTTTGAATGTTCTCCTCGAACCTGCATGGGTTTATCTCCGGGTACTCCAGTTTCCTCCCACATTTCAAAAACGTGCAGTGCCTGTGCATGCCATGGAAATCACGTCCTCGGTGCCGGATTGGGCCCACAAGTGTCTGAAATACTGATGGAAACAGTGACGCAGTGTCCGTCAGTCTGTCGGAATGCCCCACTCTATTGTTTTTAATCTGAATATTTTGAAGTCTTATTTCATTGTTATATAAATATCAGAGGGCAGCTTGGTGGTTGACTGGATAGCGTGTCAGCCTCACAGGGCAGGGGTGCAGAATTCGATTCCGGCTCCGGCCTTCCTATGTGGTGTTTGGATGTTCTTCTTGTGCCTGCGTGGTTTTTCTCCAGGTACTCCGGGTTTCTCTCGCATTCCAAAAACATGCGTGGCAGGTTAATGGAACACACGAAATTGTTCCTAGGTGTGAGTGTGTGTGTGGATGGTTGTTAGTCCATGTGTGCCAGGCGAACCAGTCGAGGGTGTCCCCTGCATACTTCCCAAAGACTGCTGGGATAAATACCACCACCCCTTGCGACCCTTGTGAGGATAACTGGATCTGAAAGGTTTTTCTTTTACCCGTTTGTTTTAATTTTTTCCATTGGTAAACAGCACAAACATTCAGTACATAAGAAGCCAGACAGTTTTGTCATCAAATGAAAAACTGGAATTAGGAAGGATGAGCTCAAAATCCAATGTAAAAAAAAATCATTATGATAAATCATTTGGACCAAGTCAAACAAAAGAAAAAAAAAGCACAAACAAAGAACTTCAACAGGGGATGGTTAGATAAGAGCGAATAAAAAACTGAACAGACATAAAACATACAGTACATAAACAGTTTAAATTAAAAATGCGGGATTCAGGTCAGCATTTAATAGTCCAGTTACTGTATCATGAGTCTCGTTTCCTGATTTGAAATGTTACATAGAGATGAAAGTGTCATTCAACGTTTGCACTGCATTAAAACTTTGGCTCTCGCTACAATATTTAAGTGTTGGCCAGCTATCTGAGCAAAAAACTAAGATTCAGGATGTTAACAATCAGAACATCCCGTAATAGACAATAATGAGAGACTTACCAGAGGCAGAACTTGGCCGGCTACAAACAGAGTGTGAAGTTCAACGCACGAGTCTGACTGCCAACATCGTTTTTGTGCTGAAATCAGTCGCACTGATGTGACCATGAAAACAATCTTAATAGTGTAGGCCATAACAGCTCCAATGATATGCAAATAGACCTCTGGGGGTCATTTCCATTTAACCAATTATTGCTCCTGACTCTGCATCATCACTGTGTGAATAATTTTTTATTTTCCTATCATCCGTCTGTCCATTTTTTTTTGTGCCGCTTATCGCGTTGTGTGTCATAGTGATCTGGAGCCTATCCCATATGACTTTGGGCAAAAGGTGGACTACATCCTGGAATGATCGCCAGTCAGGTGTAGTGCACATAGAGACAGACAAACATTCACTTTCATATGACCACTGTCACAGAGTGGTGAACCCTCACTACCAAAGTCAGGCGACTGTACCAACGCACCCTCAGTAACTTTTTTCTGAGCATTTCATTGACCATTGTGTGCAACAGGATGAATGAAGAAAAACTGCTTTGAGGACCTTAACGGTAGAAAAGTGCAACCTAAGTGATGCCCTTTACCATTTACTGCTACGTCTCTGATACACCACTCACGCTAGACAAATTCGCTGGTCCAAGTTTTTCCAAAAAACACTCAGTGGCGAGAGCCCCCTTTGACATTCCCTGCTCACCATGCATACCACAACCCACACTCTACATTCGAGCGGTTTTAAAGACCTCTCCATTTCCAAAGTCCGCATTACATTTGGTCAACCTTTTCAATTTTTCGGCCCCAACAACTGGAATACTCAGGAACAAATAATAAACTTAATTTATTCAGATATAATTTTTTTTTTAATTGTAAGGGGTAATGTACATAATTACCACACCTGCTTTAGACTGCTTTGAATGTTGTACTGTGCATGTGCTAGTATGTCACACGAGACAATTTGTTGTCTCTTTATTATACTGCCTTGTTTTTTTTTGTTTTTTTTTTACTCTGCTGTCTACTTCCAGGTCAGCAATACAAACAATATATGAATATGCTCTCAATTACCTTACCTGGATAAATAAAGATGAAATAAAAAATATAAATACCGGTAACTGCACCAATTTACCAAATTGTCATGTGAAAAAGACCAAGACAAAAAAAAAAAAGAGGCTACGGCCATCTTGCGGTCTCTATCTGGATACGTATTGTGTTAGGACCATCACACGCCACTGAAAACCACTTGGTGACAAATTACAGCCAGTGAAAGTCAAAACATGAGGCCTGTGAAATTACCCCCACCCTGTTTCGTCTCTCAAACACATGCCTCAAGCTAGATCCACACTCTGCTGCTGACGATGCACTTTCTTTCCACTTGTCTTTCCTCTTTAATTCCCCAACCCCTTCACCAATTACAACCTGGTGCACAAGTATTGCTTTTCGGTTGAGTCTGTGGGAGTGTTATCTATGTGGGTGGTGGCATTAATGTGCTGAATAACTGCCATACATATTTTAATGACTGGTCAAAATCAGCAAGATTTCAAGACAATTATGATGTCTTGTCACCGACCGTCTTCCTTCTGTCATTTATTTTGGCGAGTCCGCATCCGGGGATCGTCTGTTTGTCTTTTTCTTTTAATTATCAGGCTGGGACAGGTGATTTCCAGAGGCTGTTCCCACACCTGCAGCTGATCAGCAATCATCTGCCTGTGTATCAGACCTCTGCTGATCTGCAAGCGGGTGCCAAATGACTCACGCATTACGAATGGTATGTAGGCCATTATGAGTGCACACTTGCCATTTTGGATTTTTGGTGCACAATCATTTGATTTTGATTGTCCCTTTTCCAGTGCCTCCCTGCCCAGCCTGGCTCCGTGTTTTCCTCCACGGACCACTTGACCCTCCTGTTACCCTCCTTGCCATTCGCTTTTGGATCTGCTGTCTGCTGCCTTTATCTTTGCTACCCATAACAACAATACACTAACATTTTGGCACCATTTTCTCCCATTATAGAGTGATGCATTACGTATTACATATTAGCATTAAGCTTGAGCTGCTTTCCTATTTATTTTGTCTCATTCAGAACCCCATTTATAGTGCAATGATCCTGCTCACCAACTGCTTGTCAATTAATTGCCTTGAGGAAAAATACAAAGGATTTTTTTTTTCACAGTTCCCAGGTGTCTTAACAAAAAGCTCTCCAGCAATCGATCAAAATCTACACAGGATGAAGAATTACAACAATGGTAATAACCACTTGTTGAAATCATTGTGTTTTCATTGAGGCGTGGTGGTGCCACTTTGCAAATGCAGAGTATGGCTTTCATTCTGTGATTACCGGTGGCAAAACTATGACATGAAACAACGCGAGCAGCAACAGCACCGTGTTGCCAATTGAGCAACTTTGTACCTATGATGCTACGTTCAGACCAAAGGAGAAATGTCACTTTGTCTCATGGGCCTCACGTGAGTTTTATCGTGTGACATGAATGCATTCATGACAGGCCACAACAGAGAAAAGAATTGGCTGCTCCTCCTCTGACAGAAAAAAAATATCACTAGCCAATCCAGTAGGTGGTGGCTATGCCTCAACTTTGGCTAATACTAAATACATATTGCTATTTTGGTTCACAATTCAACAGCTGTGAACAAACTTGTCAGGAGGCCAACTTCCTCGCTCCCCATCCTCCATATTATCTGCTCCTTTTTGGCTTCGTCCTGGCCGATATTGGAAGCTGGCTGTGAGGGACAGCTCTTGGTGCTCAAAGACTGCAGTGATTATATTGTCCAACATTGTTTCTCCATTCTAACTGCACAGGATGCCATCTTTTGTTTTTTTGTTTTTTTTGGGGGGGGGGGGGGGCTGTAAGTACATTGTCAATGTCGACTGGCTATGTGTGGCTTTCAGTTTCAATTTACCAACTTGGACGATAGTGCTCAGCCCCACATGCATCGCCTCAGATGTATTTGCACCAATCTGCGAAGTGCATTGACTTTACATTTAATCATATCAAGAGAATAGCACAACCCGTGTTCGGGCTGAATGAAGTTTTAGTAATGACTTTTCCAACCCCACAAACTACAATTACCCCCTACTCCCCAAAAAGTGATAAGCAGCAAATCTAGCAATGTACTATATTGCTATATATATATATATAAAATGTAGCAGTGTTACTATAGATTTCTGCGAGACACCAGTGTTGCAAATGATATTTTATCATATATGATAATAAGTTAAGTTATTAGTTAGTTACTCATTATCCATCCATTTTCTGACCCGCTTTATCCTCACAAGTGTCGAGGGGCATGCTGGAGCCTATCCCAGCTGTCTTCGGCAGTAGGCGGGGGACACCCTGAACTGGTTACCAGACAACCGCAGGGCACACAGAGATGAACAACCATCCGCGCTCACACTCACACCTAGGGACAATTTCGAGTGTTTAATCAGTCTGCTATGCATATTTTTGGAATGTGGGAGGAAACCGGTGTACCCAGAGAGAACCTATGCAGGTACAGGGAGAACATGTAACTCCGCATAGGAAGACAAGAGCCGGGACCAAACCCACGACCTCTGCATTGTGAGGTAAATGCACTAACCCCTGGATCCCACCAGGCTACCTAGTTACTCATTACTTACTCAAAAAAGCAATGGAATTATTAATTGAATGTTATATTACATTGCTGTGATTGGCTAGCAATCCTTTCGGGGTGTACCCTGCCTACTGCTCGAAGATGGCTGGGATAGGCTCCAGGACACCCCGGGACCCATGTGAGGATAAGAATGGATGAATGGATGGATGAGGAGAAAGGTTCCCAACATTAAGCAATATGGTTCATTCTGTGAATCATGAATAGAAACCCCAAATTAGAAACATTTTGTTAGAATATATTGTCTGTCCTCAGTATTCCACTCTGTGGCTCTTCCCTTTGTGGTTTTTGGTTACCTTTCCCTTCATTCAGTGTGGGCTGGACATCTCCCCAATCATTACACCTGCCAGTCTTCACCTCGTCAGCCACATTCACCCCAGCAGCATAAAGGCAAGTCAGAAGAGCCACCCATTGCCATTTATCTTCCTTGCAGTACTCGCTTCCTGCCTAGCTGTTACGCTAAGCATTCCTGTACACCAGGCAAGTCCAGCTTTGGGCCTGGAGAGCAGATGTCTTGCCTCTGTTCCATCTCTCCCGGCTGCAACACACTGTTCAAATGATCATATCATCAGCCAACTCTGAAGTAGCATTAGAACGTTCCTGATCATTTGAATTAATGTATGTTTCACAAGGGAAAGATGTAAAATGGGCAGGAGAGCAGCCGAGTTTGGACCCCCTTGGTTTCTCGGACTGCCTGTGGTTCCTGCCTTCTTTGACCTGCCCCTCTTCCTGACAAACCAGTGCTGTGTTCACAGTGTCTATTTGTGGGTCCTGTGCTCATCTTAAATTAAGCCTAACAAGACTCTAACTCTATTAATCACAATTCAATCACTATTATATTATTATTATTACCATTATTATCACTATTGTTGTTAAATACTGCAATGTACTGCAAACTTTCTATATATATATATATATAATATATATATATATATATTTTTTTTTTTTTTTTTTTAACGTGAATCATAAAGTGACACACACTATTCAGAAACCCAGCCCAAGTTCATTGGCCCTCTAATGCCCTAGATGCGTACAGTATTGGTGATGTAATGTTATATAATTACATTTGCAAAAACATTGTTAGAAGCCACCGTGGCTGAAATGGGAAACTTTGCTGAAGGCAGCAATTTTCTACTTTGGTTCAGCAGTAACATCAAAGGGTGTAGAGTTTATATGTCAGTTCATTGCTGAATCACTTTCACATCAGACCTAACAAGCTATTGATTCTCAAAATGCCACCGAGCTCCACTTTAAAAACATTTTCCCCATTTTCAGGTCAACAAGACCTCTTGTAAGAATATCCATCGAAGACAAAAGGGCATTGGCTACAGTGGAGAAAGGACAACTTGTGAACATCTGAAACAGATTGATAGAAAGGTCAGCATTGACAATAGGCTCAATTTTCAAAAGAAACGATGTGGTGGGGGAAAAAAAATCCATCAAAGTCATAGTTGAGCTAAGCATATAGACTAGTGAATGTCAACACTGTAGTGATGGGTCCATGAGGCCTCATGAGGCGTGTCGACACTGAAACTCTGTGTTGATACTGTGCTGATACTGTGTCACTGACCACTGCCACCTGCTGGACCTTCAAGATCCCTGCAGCCAACCCACTTAACAGACTGAACTGACTGATAAATTGTTTTGTATATTGAACATATTAAATATACAATTCGGTAATAAATTGGCAAAAGGTGAAGGTAAGATATAAAAAAAGGAAAGAAAATAGTCATCATCACAAATATGTGTTCAAAGGAGTAGAAAGAAGCAAAAAACCTACCGAGTCCTACCCCTTCTTATATATGAATTGATCATTTTTCTAAATAGGAAAGAAAGTTTAAATATCAACAAATGCTTTTACCCTTATGTATGCTGTACTAATACATTTTTACAACATTAGGTTTGTGTATACAGTACATACTCTTTAGAGCACATGTATATGGCGATTTTCTCATATTCATAATGGATGCTCCATTTCATTAATATATTAAATAATCTCATCAATGTATTTCTGATGTATTGCTATATTTCATGAGTGTATCGAACTTATCAGCTTAATTCTGATTTGTGTAGTTGTCTTGTACTACTCTCGAATTCATTTTTAATCTCAGCAAGAGAGTTCCTCATTTTACAGGTCCGTTTCAGAATCATTCCACAGATTTACACCTATTACAGATACACTCCTTTGTGTGATGTTCGTTCGTGTTTTGGATTTTTTTGTATAGATTAGTACCCCCTAAATTATGACAACTTTCTCGAATTTTAAAAAGCTTCTGGATCTTTTGGCAAAGGTTATTATTGTGTGCTTTGTACATTAATTGGGCAATTTTGAAGTCAATCAGGTCATGAGATTTCATTGTTTAATTTGATAAAAAGTGGATTTGTGGGTTCCGTCTATTTGGAGCCAGTGATTGTTCCGATTGCTTTGTATTGTAGTTTTAAAACAGTGTTTTACTGGCATTTCCCCATATTCCCACACAATAGGTCAAATATGGAAGTAATAAAAGTATAAGGTGTACAAGGATCTCTTATTCAGCACATCCTTAGTTTTTGGGAAGATCCCTATGGTTTGGGATATTTTTCTTTTATTATCTATTATGTAGCTGCCAGCACGGTTTTGCATCTACAACTGTTCCAAGACATTTTCATAAGGTCATTCATCGATTTGATGATGGAGTGTATACAATATCATTCACATCCATGCATTCATTTTGCAACATTCAATGTGTTCAAATAATGTGAAGATCATTTGAATGAGAATGCTTGTGGGCTTTTATTTCACAAATTTTTATTGAGAAAAATAAGATGCTCCAATGTTTTAAACTTCAGCCTGTTGCGTCTTTTACAAGCGATTTCTCCTGCTGTGGAGAACACACACTCACAAGGGAAGGACGGATGAGGCTGGCGTGCAAAGGAACTCCTTTGCGAGGTGGGAGAGGTTTGGGAAAAAAGTGTGTTGGTCCTTCCAGTACAGCTGCTTCCTGGAACCTTGATTGTCAAACATGGAGTGGAGAGTCAACCAATAATAATTACTGATTGTCAATTAAATCATCAACATAGCAACCGTGAAAAGATGAGTGAACGTTTGTATACCTGGCGTAATACTGGGTGTATCGCGAACTTCATTCTCATGCTTGGCCCGATAATGCCTCAGCATGGTGGAGGTGCTTCTGTTGGTGTATGACAATTCGACCCGGCAAATTCGACATTTCACCTGTAATGAAATGTGAATAAGAAGTAACTAAGAGTTACCTTGAGATGTATTCGGATTAGAATGGTAGAACACATGTCAATAATCTGAGAGGCACTCGGCGAGTGCCTCTCGCCGAGAGGCTCTCGGCGACAGAAGGCGATTTGAATAAATAAATAAATAATACCTTATTCTCCGGGACATCAAAATGGTCCCACACGGCGGATGATTTGCGTCTCTGCTCCATAATCGGCAAGGAAGGCAAGGCACGAACACGAAGTCTGCACTGACACGAACTTCGACAAGCGAGCGTGAGTGGGGTCTGGCTTGTTTCGGCAGGTGGCATTGTGTCGCAAAAACCCACTTCCTTATAAACACTGTGCGGCGGGCTTTTGCTGCGTCAACGCCCTCTGCACTGAGTCGACGCCCCCTGGACTAAGTGGCGCAGCCTGTACTGTGCCAAGCATCCGATGCAGTCTAAACTGCACCGGTGCAGTTCACGTGTCAATTAGCAGCCTGGACTGTGTCAACGCAGCCAATGTGTCAATTAGCAGCCTGGACTGTGTCAACACGACACGTGGTTTGCTCTGTGAGCCCGGCGCATGTGTCAATGCATCGGTGTCGCTGGACCCATCACTAGTCAACAGCACTCGCTAAAAGGAACCAAGGCTTCTCCTGAAGACCAAAATACACTACTTGTTGCATTTGCTCTAAACTTGGGTATTTGAATGGTTGCAGAATGTTTGCAGGCAAGTCTTTGGAACTTCTTTGGAACATTTAGCAGGTTCTTGTCATTAAAAAATAAAATAAAATCTTGTCACCTGAGCAGTGATCCATAATGGGATGAGATTGCTGAGATTTGCTGCGTATTGATTGAGGATTGAAAGATTTAATTTAATTTAATTTAATATTGCTTTCATATTGGTTTTGAGAGGTGGGCATTGTCAGTCCAACAAGTCAGTACTTCAGGCCAGCCCGATCTGTCTAGAGTCATCTGCAATACCTGAACGGACTGACTGGTACTTCGTCACTTCTAGATGCCGCACACCTGGCATACAGCCAAATACGGAAAAAAAATAAAACGGTACTGTTTACCGTTGAGTCCCACAGACCTCAATGACATGTGTCCAATATTGTTTTTATTTCAATCACCACGCTGTGTCTCACGTGGAATTTACGTCGTCGATGCCAATTGGCTGTTGCTGACGACGGATTGGGCCCAGAAAGGTCGGCCTGAAATACCGATGGAAACAAAGATGGAATGTCCATCAGTCTGACGGAATGTCCCACTCTGTTGTTTTTAATGTAAATGTTTTAAATTTGGGCGGCCCCGGTGGTCCAGTGGTTAGCACATCGGGTTCACAGTGCAGAGGTATTATTCCAGCTCCGGCCTCCCTGTGTGGAGTTTGCATGTTCTCCCCAGGCCTGCGTGGGTTTTCTCCGGGTGCTCCGGTTTCCTTCCACATTCCAAAAACATGTGTCGCAGGTTAATGGAACACTCTAAATAGGCTGCAGCATGCCCCGCGCCCCTTGTGAGGATAAGCAAATCAGAAAAATGGATGGATGGATGGATGCATATAAACATCAGACCGGACCCAAGGTGCAGGCCATGCAAAGAAGTCACAGAGATAGTGCAGTGTATGAGAGCAAGATTTAAAGTGCAAGGCATTCCCAGATAGCAGCAAAAGTGTCCTGGAACAAATATAGCCTCATATTTGATCCTAAGGATAGTAACCTTCAAGCCGGGTGGATAGTTCCAGCAGATACAACTGAACAACCTAAGACATCGCCGTACAGAAGAGTTCAATACTGGGAATGACGAAGATTCCGCGCAGAGCACTGATGTCAGGGGTCTTTGGTAGGGGACATACACTTGAAGAAGATCCCACCCAGGTGAGCAAGAAAACATTTTTCCCAATAGAAAGATAGATTGACAGAATGTATATTCCTCTGAGGCACAGTCTAAATTTCAAATTAATTACTGTGACATACAGTTCTGCCAGCAATTGACTGATTTGCCAACATTCACCTACTGTCACTACCCATCTGCTCCGGTGTCATGGGGTGCCAAGAATACAAAACAGCAGTAAGAATCTTTGTTCATGTGCACATTGCAACATGCATTTACATTAGAGCGTGTTTTTATTGGCATTAATTTAAATGAATTTTAATGGGATTACAATTTTTCTCGCGAGATTAACGTGGCACACGTAACAAAGCGGATGTTACGTAGCTCTATGAATACACCATAACAAAACAAAAAGCGCGCTGCAGAAGTCCACGCCCATGTCTGTTTTGCCAGCCAAGGCAGCACGAGACACCGAAAACGGATACTTAAAGAGTTTATGAATGGAAAGTTTACTTTTAAAAAGTTGCCCGATTGCTCCACTGACAAGACCAAAGTTATCTGTTCTTCTCTCTCTCTCTGTATCATACAGGTATACGATGTATGCCACTGACCCAATTGTTACTTGTTTGGAACTATTTTGTGTGGAAGGTTACAGCGTTCTGCGTTCATATAAATAGAGCGGGTGGAGCTTCTCTGTCTGACAGTGGTAGCAACCTAGCGAAAATAAAACGGTGTTGTCATCGAACCAAGTGTAGTCATTCGAAATGAGGTCTACACAAAAACTGTAGAGAGACTTCCGCACAAGAAGGACCAACACAATCAACATAGCCTGACTGTGTTAGGGGGAGTGATCCCCACCCCACACACCTTTCAGAATGGTTTGCCCCAGCAGCACGGTGAAGTGCGTGCGCTTTTTTGGACTGCCGACAGTTTTGAATACAGCGGCACATAACGAACACTGGTGTCCGGTGTCTCGTTATTCTCCAACAAACGTACAGAAACAGACTGCTGTGTTCAAAGTAAACTTGAGAAAAACGAATTATGCAACCATCGTTTAAATTTACTATAGGCTGAGTACTAGTTTACCTTAGATGTGCACTTTATAATGTTATAGTGCTCCGTTTTGATTTTATAAAAAAAACTGTTAAAGCAGCCGTTGTGTGACAAAATATTGTTTTCATTGTTGTTGATGGATAGTAATATTGTGTGAGAGATTATGTGTGAATAACTGCTCCAAGTGAAAAATGTTCATGTAAAATTGAAAATCGAAATTGTTATTTCAGTAAATATTTGCATTTGGCACATAGAAAACTGATTCATGATTCCATATTGATGAGAGCATTAAAATGGGGGAAAATAGGACAAAAAATGTAAAAGGAAATTCAGAAACGATAAAAAATGTGTGAGTAATCACAATTTTTTAGTCCATTTGAGTTAATTATGACAGTTGCATTTTTAATTAGATTAAATATTTTAATCGTTTGACAGCTCTAATTTACATACATTCTGATTGGACGGTACATGTTCCCACAAAAGGAATTAAAAAGGTGGTTGTAATCGAATAAAGTGAAACTTGTGACACCTATCAGATGTGGAAATGACGGCAACAGATAAATGGGAGAGAAAAAATGCTTGAAACATGATTATCATCTCAATTAGACACATCTCCAGGCCAGTTATATGACCCAGTCACCGCAACCACATTGTGGGCACTTGTTCAACGAACTCATGATTGGACGGTACATGTTCCCACAAAAGGAATTAAAAAGGTGGTTGTAATCGAATAAAGTGAAACTTGTGACACCTATCAGATGTGGAAATGACGGCAACAGATAAATGGGAGGGAAAAAATGCTTGAAACATGATTATCATCTCAATTAGACACATCTCCAGGCCAGTTATATGACCCAGTCACCGCAACCACATTGTGGGCACTTGTTCAACGAACTCATAAATCCTAATTCATACCTTCTGTTCATTTCGTAGACAAACTGTGTGTGTGTGGGGGGGGGATAATTCTATTAATGGCCCACCTCGTCGATATCGATTGTGAGAAGCCAAGTTCCCTACTGTCTCCAAATATGGTATTTTAACCCTTTCAAGCACCCTGTAACCTGATAACATGTTAAGCTTTCCACTGTAGTAACCACTGTCTCGGAAAGAGTTAAATAATTATTCTCCGTTAATATTAGCTGTACAACGTTTGACCGGCATTGACCTTTTTCAGCAGTTCCAATGTGGGGGTGTTAAAATGATGGTGTCTAGTGTAAAAAAAACTGCATGCATGTGGAAATTAAAATGGGATAGCTATCATTGTGTTGCCTGAAACCCAGAAAATTTGTGGTGGAGCTGATTAAACATCAAGAGGTTTGGTGAATTCATGTGCGCTGATAAGAGATAACGGTCCATAATGGTTCCTCTTTAAAAGCATATTGTATGTATAATTAATTTGAACCTGATAACAATCATAGCTTCATTTTCAGAATTGGCTCACGGTCAAGTACAGTCAATCCCAGTGTGGCAAAGTGTACATAGTAGGCCGCTATGGACAGTCTACCACAAATTTAACAACCAAGAGCAAGGGTGCCCAAACCCTCCTCCAACAAACCTGATTCAAATGATTAGGTCATCAGCGAGCTTTGCAGAAGCCTAATAATGACAGTGGAGGTAATATGATTACAATGAAAACATTAATTAAGTACATTCATGGGTAGTGTAATTTTGACAGTCTATGTTACTCTCTGACAAATGAATGGCAACAAATACCAGAGTCCTTTTCTTTTCAAAAACCATCAATATAATCGGTTGATGGTGATTGTGTCAGCTGCGAAGGCAGGTACAAGGTAGATATACAAAATATACCACATAGTCATAGACAGTCAATATAAACATGCAACTGGACTATGGACTATGTACATCATTTTTAGATTCCTTGCGTCAATACAGAGGCAGCAGTAAAATGATGGATCCGGTCTCTGACTGCTGACTAAAGCACACAACATGTAAAATTCATGTTAAAACAGCTGCAGTTACAAACTCACTGATGTGTTGGGATCACAGGAGGTTTTACAGGAATTGTTTGCATTTTGGAAAATACCGTTTCATTGTCATTCTGTCGATACTCATACGGTTGCTGGCCGGAGTGAACAAAGAACACAACTTCCACAATATCACATCATTGTCACCAGTGTGGACTGTTCGGTCGTGTGAGTTATGCTCACTGTACACAGTTCACAAAATTCTGAAGCTAGCAACACACAAAGAGCTTCTAGGAGTCTCATTGTCAGCAGCTCTCTGTCAGATCAAATCAGTCTCGCCATGAGTTAACCTTTTATCATTGGGGCTTTTTAAACACAGACCTGCAGCTCACTGTCACACTATTCTGCTGTGTGATTAAGTCCTAGATGACAGTGCCATAAGTTTAATAATCAGTGTTGGGCAAATTAAGTGGGAAAAGTCATTAGCGATCGTAACTACCGGTAATTGCTTTCCGCAAAAAGTACCCAAATTGGTAACTGATTCCTTCATCAATATGAATATGGAAAAAAATATCGTTGATTCATCCATCCATTATCCGAAATGCTTTATCTTTAAAAAAACCTTCAAATATTTAAAAGAATTCTAGGTTTCAACTGCCATTTATTTAAGCACAACAGCATTGACAGGTGCTCTGTTTACTTACCCTCAACATAAAATAGAGTATACATGCTGTATGTGGACAATGTGCTAATAAGGTCATTGGTTCCCTCCTACCCGCTCTTGAGCACTTGCACACGACAAGAACTAAAAGACAAGGGCAGGCAAAATTCTCTGACCCTCCCCATCTGCGTCACCACTTCTCTGAGCTCAGGTAGACACGATGGATATATGCAGACTTAAACCAGGAGACAGTCCAATAGCATCTTCCCTATGACCATTAACTCACTAAACAGTTGACTCTGAATTTCACAATGACACTTTTACACATCTTTGTGTTGCAGTATTACCACATTCTTTATTGTAGAGTTGACTCCATATGTTTTTTATAACTATTGCTGATCACTATTTCACACCATTGGACACCTTAAAGTGCTCAACGACTCTCTGTATCATTTCCACAATCGCCATTGCATCATAATTACAACACTACTGGTCACTTTATTTTGCTGGAAGACTCTGCATGGGCGGCATGATTGGAGACTGATTAGCATGTCGGCTTCACAATGCAGAGGTGCAGGGTTCAATTCCGGCCTTCCTGTGAGGTGTTTGCATGTTCTCTCCGTGTCTGCATGGGTTTTCTCCGGGTACTCTAGTTTCCTCCTACATTCCAAAAACATGCATGGCAGGTTAATGGAACACTCTAAATTGTCCCGAGGTGTGACTGTCAGCGCGTTCGTCTATGTGTGCCTGCGATTGGCTGGCAACCAGTTCAGAGTGTTTCCCGCCTCCAGCACGGCTGCAACCCTGGTGAGGATAAGCAGATTAGAAAATGGATGGCTGGATGGATGGACTCTCCACACCATTTGCACTGTTGTCATTGTTTGCAAATGATACCGTTATATTGCTTAACGACTCTCTGTACTTATGTGTTATGTTCTAAATGTTATTTTAGCTGTAGTGGCTTGTTGCGGTCATGCTAGTGTGGCTCAAACTACCTGAGGCAAATTCCTTTTTACGTACTTCAGATTCGAGCATTCTTAGTCAAGTACAAAACTGTAAATGGTATATTGTTTATGGTAATACAGGTTAATTCATTGCTTGTGTTTGTTTAAAAAAATATACCTAGGAGGAGGGGCTTGAAAAAATAATCACATTAAATGGCAATCGCTATATTGAGGCGAAGAAAAATCGATATTAGATTTTTTTTTCTAAATCGTTCAGCCTTGCATTTGCAATGTGGCTGCAAATGCAATGAGCATATTCGAGACATTTAACTCATGCTAACGACTCTAAATGAATATTGATATTAGTCATTGATGGCAAAACTGATACAGCATATTGCCATTGTCCTCCGCCATATGTACAGCAGACAGTTTTTAGGGCGGAGAAGCCGGCTCATTGTGAGACAAGACAGTCTCATAAAAGAGGCAAACATGGTCCATACGCGTATGAAAATGACAAAGACTGGCAGTAGCGCTGAACTGCCACGACTACCATTCAACAGCATTCCACCAGTTGTTGAGAACAATAGTGGGACCTTGCACACAAACACCCACACACTATCCAAGCGCTCTACCACGAGGGAAAGGAGCTTCATCCCCCAAAACATAACAGGCAAACCCCCTCCTTTCCGCCCCCAACCCCATTTCCAGCTTGTATGGAGACGGGAACCAAAGAACTCCCCCAACTCACTCTCTCCTGCATACTCAGAGTGAGGCGGGAGAGGGGTGGGGGGGGGGGCGCTTTCACAGTGCTGGCATTTGGCACGAACAGACGCTCACAAAGCCCTCGGGACCCCCGAGATGAAGGAGAAGTGTGGGGGAGGGTGGAGGTGCACGGCAAGGAGGGGTTGCAGTAATGCCATTTCCAAGCAGGCAGCCTGTGGAGCAGGGCGCTGAGGGAGAATGAGAACAAAACGAACAGAGAGATGGTCTCTCTCTCCTCCTCCCCCTCCTCCGTGTGGAGGTCAGTGTGCTTGGCAGAGAGGTCAGCCACTGCAGCGGGAGACGCACACCACCCCTCTTCAAAATCTGCATGTCCTGTACGTCCGCAGCGAGGCTTACTAAATCCAAGGCGCTCACCAGATGGATTTCCATCCAGACATCTCTGGAATATAATATATAATGACATGTAGTGCTCATTTGGTCACGTCATGCGATGTCTGTAAAATCAATTGAGATTACACTCTACTCAACATCGGAGTGAGTCTTCAGGCTTGACTGAAGAAAATTAATGAAGAAGTTAAAAACAATTGAAACCTATGAGAAGCAGAGTCGGTTGATATTAGGGCCCACTGATTAATCGTACAGTCGATTTAATTGGCCAAGATTATGTTTTTCAAAACCAGCAGATAGAATTGTGTTGCCAGATTTTCTTTCTGCTGTACAGTTAAACA
The DNA here is from genome assembly GCF_025434085.1 of Hippocampus zosterae. Lineage (NCBI taxonomy): Eukaryota > Metazoa > Chordata > Actinopteri > Syngnathiformes > Syngnathidae > Hippocampus > Hippocampus zosterae. The sequence goes on from NC_067460.1 coordinate 3,635,975, forward strand.
AATACTAAAGGACAAGGGATTGTAAAACAGTCAAATGTTGCCCCTGTAATTCATACATTTATTGTTATAACCATTAGGAGACTAAATTAGTTTCCTCATTTAAATAATTTTTTAAATTGACGAATCTATTTGTTGGATTTCTGAATTTCATTCTGCCAAATATCGGAACCGGCACCAGCCGCAAAAAAATCTATTGGTCGAGCCCTATTTTATATCTATACTGTATATATATATATATGTATGTATGTATATATATGTATATAGATGTATACATCTATACTGACACGTTTGCGAGATGGTGGTGGACCCCAAAAAGCAGGCAGGAGGGAGGAGCAGGGTGTATTTGAAGAATTGTATTTAAAACAAAGAAAACTAAATCCAAAACACACAAAGTCCAAAGTATCAAACAAAAACCATGACTAAAGCTAAAACATGACAATGAACTAAACATGACAGAAACCAAGCGCAAACAGCAGCACACATGACAATAGCAACAATGACCCCACACTGAGTGTTCGGGCTGGGAGTCCTTTTAAAGGCCTGATTACCTATGACCAACAGGTGTGCAGCTGCCAGGGGAGCCCTACAGTGCCACCTGTTGGTCCCTAAAACGAATCATGACATATACACTGTATAGAGCAGGGATCCGGAAGCTTTTTGACTAAGAAAGCCATGAAAGCAAAATATTTGGCAATGTATTTCAGTGAGAGCTATACATGCGCGCATATATTATATATATATATATATATATATATATATAAGTTGAATTCAACAAAATGCCAGTATGATAAGCCTCCGAATGTAATGTAAATAATGTTATAATACTCACCATTAATGTGAATGGTTTTCCATTCCTCACGATTGCTCAAGATCCAGCAAAACAACCGCAATTATAGTCACCTTACCAGGTTGACATGCGGAGTTGCTGCTGGCTAGCTTTCTACTGTCTCCCGCAGCATATTTTGATGCGAACGTAACATGGTGCGTGTCAAAGTGCCGCTTTATATTCGACCGTTTCATTTATGGTATTTTGTCATTGCAAATTAGACACACCACAGAACCTCTTCTCTCCACAAAGGCGAATCCTTCGGTCCGTTCGTGCTGAAATGTACCATACTCGTCATCTTTTTTTTCTTTTCACCATTTTATTCGTCGAAGGATTCGCTTTGACCTCATCACTGAGTGGGCTGATTCAAAAGGGGGTGTTTACCTGTTTCCCCAGCAACAGCATACATAGGCCAGTATCATCCAATAAAAATTACTCCTAGAGCCAACTACAGCCCTAAATGTATGGATTAAACAAGCAAGAATATTTTGTTTTATACGCAAGCCAGATGCAATCATCAAAAGAGCCACATCTGGCTCACGAGCCATAGGTTGCCGACCCCTGGCAAAGAGCATCTGCATTAAACAGCCTTACTAAGTTTAATGGGCATGGCTTGCAGATAATAAATTACCAAATGTAACCCTTTGATGCACCCTGTAACCTGATAACTTAATAAACTGTCCACTGTCGTAACCGCTGTCCCAGAAAGGGTTAAACTGAAACCTGTTGGAGTCGTTTGAAAAAGCGATGTTCTACACATGATATGCACAGACTTCTTATCATGAAAACAATGACACACTATCTGCTTTTGAATAATCAGTTTAACAACTCGATTGAGCAACACTGCGCAAGCGTAACTCATCAAGAAATATGATATTGCGTATACGGCTCGAGAGCCACACTTGTGCACATAGTTGATGCTGCATTGGGCAAACGCAACGTTGAGGTATGACGCCAACAACAAAGTCACTTTAACCTGCCATTTGTAAGAGCATAGAGACATACGCTCAATCTATCTTGCAATGCAGTTTCTTTAGCACTAAACCAGTTCAGAGTCAGCCGATTGTTGAACGAGACACAAAGAAAATGTAAGGCTTTCGCAAAACAACCAAACTTAACATATTTGCTGTACGGGTAAAGATGTTCACGAGAATGAGTTTAATATTTCAGTTTTGTCAATTGCTCGTCAGTCATGGAACAACGCTCGGGCTGTTTTTCAATTTATCCTAAATACACAGAGCACCCACAACATTGTGACACAATGATGCAGTGCAGTTTGACACCACTGTAAACTACAGCCACAATCATAAAAATTCATATTTGAAGAACTGGCTGATAGTGTATCAAAAGTGAGCATTATCATATTTGTAAAGTACATACATTCTTGCTGTTGGAGGCTGTAAATTTCCCCAGTGTGGGACGAATAATGGATATCTTATCTTATCTTATATAATCTCATATATTAATATTTGATTATACTGTGCAAATATGGTGTAAATTAAAACAGATTAAATTTGAGTATACAGCTCTGGACCGACTAGTTAATTTTACATGTGGCTCAGGTGCTCCCATCATGCAGTCATTTTTGGCAAATTCTGTAATTTCGTTTGTAGGTTCTTGTGGTGTGTTCATGGCATTTATTTTACATGGAAACACAAATAATCAGTTAAAAAAAAGTATCAAGGGATGAGTTCTATGCCCAGTACTCTGAAATATGAGTGGACCAGCCCAAAAAAGGTGCAGCGAAACCAAATTCATCATTATCAAATTAATCGATAATAAAACTTTAAAATCAATTTTTATCCATTTAATCCATTTGTCCACATCCACTGAATTTCAGCTTCTCAACAGTAAATGTCCAATTTCTACTATACCCCATGAAAGCAGACTGATATCTTAGTTTTGAATTTAAGTAAAATATTTAATTTTGCTTTCCAAAACAATGATCAACATTTTTGCCTCTTTTCTGGGCCAAACCAGTAACAGAATGATAAATAATGGATGCTTGTGCATTCTCTACATTGTTGATTTCAAATGCCAGATTTTTTTTAATTGGAGGGATGGACAATAAAACCTATTTTTTAATCCGATCCAACAATTAATCGAGAAAATAATTGACAGATGAATTGCTCAGGACACTGCATAGACACATATCTATTTATCTATCAACACACATATATACACGTACATACGGTAGAGGTCCTTCTTAGCCAATGAGATGCCAGGATGATGATCGGTAATAGCCAATGGCAGAGCAGCTATAATATATTATATCATAGTATATATCATAGTATGTTGCGTTCAGGAAACTCAGAGCTGTGACTCGAAGCCCATACTGTATTTTTACCTTTCGTATCTTGACATTTCTTTCGTAACAAGAGGCAATATTTTCCTCTCTTGAGTGGTTTCGTAACTTGAAAATTTCGTGTGAAGAGACGTTCGTAATACCACTGTATGTCAAACAAGACAAAACTAAATCTTCCACAAAGATCAAATATGGATAAAAGTAATTTGGCAGAATGATAAACTCCTGCCGACACTATTCTAGGTTTCTGGACATATTCTACGGGCTACTGCAAGGTCTACCGTCAGCTGGTGTGAGCTACAACCCGGCCTGTGCAGTGCTGTTGAAAGCGAGAGTGATGATAAAGGAGGTGCAAGGATAAGAAGTGATAGGGTGGAAGAGGAGGAGGTGATAGGGACTGAGATGAGGAGGAGCTGTAAACACAGGCCCACCAAGCAGCAATACAGCTGTGCAGTTGTTTGGCTGCGTGCCAGCTGAAAGGTGAGAAGATGGCGCTTAACACACAAATGCAGCAGATGTGTGGACACAGGTATGTCTATGTGTGTGTGTGTGTGTGTGTGTGTGTGTGTGTGTGTGTGTGTGTGTGTGTGTGTGTGTGTGTGTGTGTGTGTGTGTGTGTGTGTGTGTGTGTTGTAATCAGAGAAGCCAAGCTGTAAACTAAATAACCGCTTTGGTCACATCCAAAATTGGTTTCATGCATCCTGATGGCTTTTGCAGAAACCAGACTGTAAATATTCTCGACCTCGCCAGAGCGGCCCTCTAATGACTGGTGGTTAACCTTCACGATGGAGATCCATGGGACATTTTAGACCAGCCCACCAGTTGTTGCTTCCATATGCTTGTCTGCAGCTACATGCAATCTAGCAGGAATCACGCGCTATCCCATAACGTTTTAAGCAAATTCAACCGAAACCCTTGATGTTCAAAACACCGTATTTGGAGTCGAGTATTCAACATACACCTGTCTCTGTGGCATTCTCAACCCGAGCGCTCCTACATGTGTGGCTATAGTTTTTAAGATTCCAAAAGGCACAGGTGAGTCGGAATCAAACAAACAAACACACAAACACACACACACGCGGATGTAGATCAGACTCGGACAGTCCCACGCGACTGAGACGGCAGCTCCATGCTCAGCTCACTCATCATCAGCAATCACCTCTCATCTGCTCTTCCTCCACCTTGTTATTCAGAACACATACTGCTGCAGGACTTCATTTACAGTAGTAGAGGAGCACCATGATCTTGGTCATTCTTTGGGTCCAGAACATTATAGGTATTCATTAAAAAAAAAATCGCGTCACTGGTTGCAGAAATCCGCGTTGGTCCCCATTCATGCTCACCGCAACGTTTGCGTGCATGTTTCGAACTTGGCATGAATCGTGTAAGGAATAAATGCGGCGAAATCCGCGGGACTTACCTGTGCATGCTGCCGAATACCCCGGTGGAAAAGTCCGTCTTACTTATGTATATCATCCACACCGGTGCAACTGTAATGCAGACCGACTGCTCACCGAGTGGGCTGCTCCGCTGCAAGCGTTCTCCTCTGCTGCTTCGGCGCGCTCGTGACGGAGCCTTGTCGCGCGCAGAAGTGCGCGGACACAGCACAGCCTGCCGGAGAACCAACAAACTGACTTGACTATTTCAGTTGACTCCATTGAGTCCGTCGTTCAATGCCGAATTATTTCTTGCAACCCGGCCTGTTGTAAAGCCGGAGAAAAATACGTGTCCAGTTTAAAAACAGTTACAATACTACCACTGCACTTCAGTGGCGGTTCTAGATCAATTTCACGGAGGTGGGCCTGTCTGGGGCCGGGTTTTTTAATAGAGGGGCACATTAAACCGAGGGCAAAAAAGAACGTTTTATTTCCATCAAACTTTTAAGCCTTTGCGGACATAACATTACAGTAACGATGAAAAACAGAAAACAATCACAGTAGTACTGAATTAAGTGCTGATAAAAGATGCATGTACAGTAGAACCAGATCTTGTGGAAAAGTCTTAAGTTGGCCTATTATTACAGCAATGGTATTCTGCGCTTTTGGTGATTTCTGGCAAACCGATCAACAAGTGATTCAAGATTCAGTCCTTTTAACCTCCAAGACTCAATGCTAAGTACGCCAAGAGTGCTTAATCTATCTGTCACGTTGTGCCCGAAGCGATAGAATGATCGCTCCGTGCACAACAAAATAAGGAAGTGGATCCCCGAAATAGCAGACACAAAAAGAGATCTTGTCAGATAACAAAAGGAGTCTTTAATAACGAACACAAAATAACCCGACAGGGAGAATAACAAAAAGCGCTGGTCAAAATAGGGACCAGGGATAAAATAAAAGGACAACAGAAAACGTTTGCGGAAAAAAGATGGCAAGGAGGGTCAGATTAGAATAATGAATATAAGTTGCACTCGCAAGAGGAAACAACGACGCGTAAATACAGCACAAGGCTAAGAGCCAATGAATAAATGCAAGTAGGAATTGGGCGAGAGAAATTTTGGCACGGCGTGGAATTCTCAGGCAGTGAGTAGACTGCCAGAGCGTCCAAATAAAGGCTGCGCAATTACTCCCTAATGGGTGACAGGTGTGTAAACGGCGGGCAGAAAGCCCGCCCTCTGCTGGCAACCACGGGACGTGACACTATCATCATTCATAATGGACCTGAGGTATGTTTTCACAAGATTAAATGTGGAAAAACTCATTTCTGTGGAGAAAGACAAACGGAATCGAAGTAAACATAATTTCTGAATGGCCACAACATATACACTAACCTGCTACACTTGCACTGCTTCGGCACTCAGACACACACAATTGCCTAAACTGTATTTATGAATGCTATTTATTAATTGAATTAATTTCTTTATTCATTTATTGTATTCACTAAATATAAATTAATACATTCTAGAGACTGACCAGGGATTAAAATTGCAAATGCACTGAAGCCATCAAACACATGATACATCCATCTTCTCTCAAGTTTATCCTGCGCTGACGTCAGACCTCTCTTCAGTGTGTGTGTGTGTGTGTGTGTGTGTGTGTCTATATAGAAGTGTACAAATAAATAGAGATAGTTTCTTTAACTGCAGGTATATTGTTATCAGATCTGTGATTATATATATATATTCTGATAGACACGACAATGAGGTATTTGATGTATGACAAGGTTGATTTTGAAAGGAACATTGTAATATGCGGCCTGGTGGGCGATTGGTTAGCGCGTCGGCCTCACAATGCAGAGGTGCGTGGGTTTTCTCCGGGTACTCCCCCCACATTCCAAAAACAAGCATGGCAGGCTAATTGAACACTCCAAATTGCCCCTGGGTGTGAGTGTGAGGGTGAATGGTTGTTCTTGTCTGTGTGCCCTGCAATTTGCTGGCAACCAGTTCAGGCTGTCAACTTTCTACTGCCTGAAGACGGCTGGGATAGGCGCCAGCACCTCCCACAACCCTTGTGAGGATGAAGCGGATCAGAAAATTGATGGATGGACTTTGTATTGTGGACCTAAACAAGGTTTTGCAACAATGGAAATGGTTGGATGTTTGCAAACCATATATTTCCAGTCCATATTTTGATTAATTCTTACCATGTTTTACCATTCGCATTTTATCAATAAAGTTGTTTTGGTGATGTACTAAATAAATGGAGTTGTATACTTAATATCATGAATAGGGGATAAGCAATCCTTAGAGTTTACAGTAGCCACAAAAGCAAAGTTGATAAATTGGGCCGACTGGCAAATAACTTCAATAAGCGATGTGGATGCAATGAATATTGATCAATATGTGAAGGCAGTTTTAATATTCCCCATTAAATAATACTTCTTTGTTCCTTTTTTTGGGGTGGGGGGTTGGGGGGGCAGGATTTGCAATTTGGTGAGGCAGGTAGACCAAATAATAAGTAAACAGATGAATAAGCCCAGGCAAAATGTTCAACTGTTAATTTATTTTCAACAAAACAACTCTGAAGCTTCTTGCCATGCAGAAAAGAATAACAACAGAAGAAAATGTGTATGACCAACTAAAAGTTAATGAGTTATATGTGCCAAAAACGTAAAATCAAGAAAAATAATTTCCATCAGTGCCCTAAAGAGTAAATCTTGTTATTTGCTCAGTATTTTCCCAATACTGGCCTTACAATGTGAGAGGCAGTGTTCTCAGTCACCCGATATTCATGGATAGAAGCAGAGTGACTCTGTTATCCCGTCAATCAAAAGTGACATTGCATTTCGCCTTGCAAGACCCGCTGCCTTCTATGGTTTCAACGTATTGCCAGACCTTGCAATATGTCTCATAAATCTGAACTCACAAGACACTGTTGTCAAGGACTCCATCCAACGCAGGAGTTATCCCCCATGCCTTCATTTTATTGTCCCCTTCAATCATTTGAACAAAAAGGACAGCGCATAGTTGGCACAGTTTATTTTTCATGATCATTATCCCACCCAACCTTTTTCAATAAGGATTTATGAATGCTCAGTCAGTAATGTTGAACTTTAAATAGCTCTGCTGTAGAAAAAGACGGAAAGGGGAAGTGACCTTTGAATCCAATTTTGTGTCCACAATCATTATTTTCAGCAAATGGTCCAGAAAGCTGATTTATATTTCCATGTCATGTTTTACATAGCTGATTGTGTCCCCATTGAGGCCATAACAACCGACCAAAAATAAATTTGTGTCTCATTCGGAATGACAAGCGCACTGATGCCGGTCTGCTTTTTATAAGTATGTATCCTCTTCCTTTTGGGAAATGTGAATATTTGTCTTTGATTACCCTTTTCACCATCAAACCAAAATTATCGATCCGTAATTTTATCCCACACCCTGTTTAAACCAAGACAATGTAGACAAAACATGGCATTTGACCTGGCACTGTATGTACTGTATACACTCACTTATCACAAATGTATGGGTATAATAATGGTTGAAAAAGTAAAATATCTTAAATGTTGCGTAATGTTATAAATAATTACGGTAAAAGTGTTGAGATGCTTCTCTTGACAAGAATCCTCAAGAAAATTAAGGACTTTTCCTTGCCCAGTCAATAGGAAAATTTTCTCAAATTCACACTTTAGATGAAATGATGCTCTACATCAGGGGTGGCCAACCGTATATTACCGTATTTTGTTACACTGTATTTTATGTTACTTGTTCTGTAAATCGCTTTGTTACACCCACAGCTGATGTTAAAGTGCTATTTAAGTAAAGATGTATTACAGGGATGGCCAATCTGTGGGTCGCGAGCCGCAGTGGCTCTTTGGCTGGTTCCAGGGCTCTCACACTACAAGTGTCGAAAACACCTCGGCAGTGGCGATGCCATTCAAACAAGGCACTGACTTCACAGAACGTACTCAGTCAGCCTATCATCAATCCCGTTACTTGATTGACATAGAGGGCAACCAATCAGATGACGGCATCACCGCTCATGCGCAAACAACGGCGCTCAGCACTAAACTAGTCAGCGAATTACCTCTGATTTTAAAGCAGGGGTGCCCAATACGTCGATCCGAATCGACCCGGAGCAAGCGAACTGGTCCCAAGTCGACCGCAAGCTGCGGGAGGAGGAAATGGGTGAGGTGGAAAAAAAGATTTGTTTGTTTGTATCTTGAGCTTTCGTTCATTTTTGGCCCGTTCCGACTGTTGCTCATTGTGGTGTGCGTGCATTTGTGCCCAAGTGCACTGATGGGCAGCAGCGTGAGAAGTTGGTCGCTTCATAAGTCGATCGTTGGGCAAAAAGTGTGAGTGTGTGAGTGAGTGTGTGCGTGTGTGTGTGTGTGTGTGTGTGTGTGTGTGTGTGTGTGTGTGTGTGTGCGTGTGTATTCATGACATCTCAGGACAATTTTATGATAACACACCTTCACAATGAGGACCTGTGGAAAAATGAGGACATTTTTCGCGTCCTCATATTTCCACGCAGTCTACACTACTCTAGAGCTCACGAGGATACTCCCACACCAAAAATAAGTGATGTCCTGAAAGAGCACAATTTTCAGAAATTGTGTGTTTAAGTGTGTTTAACTTTCGACTCACTTTTCATTTGGAAAACTAGTGGCCAACTTCGGTACTTAACACACTTTTAACACACTTTCAGTGACGTCATTGTGCAGGACCTCAAATGTCATCTTTTTCGGGCTGACTCACACATTTTCCCCGCCCTCGTCCTGATAAGTCACATCAATTAGCAGTCACACAAAATCCAACATGTGAAGCAGCCAGACAATCCTACTCTCAAACACGACCACGCGTGGATGACCATCGGGTAAGCAATTCCTTTTCGTTTATCTTACCGTAACATAAAAGTTGTTCAATATAACCGTGTTTAACAGTGCCCACCAAAGGTAATATCATTCAATAAGACAGCTAGCTAGCTAGCTAGCTAGCTCGATCGTTAGCATGCTAATAAGCTTCCAGTAAAAGTAATGTGGACATGTCCTGCAGGCAAGGTTCTGGAAAACTTTTCTAAATCTTTAACAACACAGTCTGTGGAACTTGGTTTTGGTGCCATATGTTTATTTCAGTGCAGTATTTGTTTTATTCGATTGCAGTTAATTTAAATTAGTTAGTACAGGTAGCCTAATGAAAGTGGGCCAGGCACTTCTAGCATTTATGCTAAGCCCGGTGTATTTACACTGTTTATTCTTGTGCTGATTCAGTTGTACACCGTTTCAATGAAAAAACAAACAAAAGTTTGCAATGAAATTATAGCAGAATTCAGCTTTGTTGGCACATTTGGTCAAGACAATATTGTGTTACTCTATTTTAATTTTACATTGTTATCTGCCTGACAAATGGTTTGCCCGAATCTATTAGTCTGACCAGCAAATGTTTGATGAAATGAATTTTTGTATATTTGAGGAAGAAAATAATGTTCCTTTGGCTCAGTACTTTCTGAGCCAAAATAAGTGCTGCCATAATTTTGTGCTTGCTTGTCTGGCTGACTTCTTCTCACTTTCCATTGTAGATGTTTACTGGTGTTGATAATGTCACAAAGAAGAACCAGTCTGAGCCCTGAATCTGAGGCTGCTCATTTTATCTGGAGTCAACAAGCCTTGTTTGAAAGCCCAGTGGATCAATGATTATAAAGGTATGCTATCAATCTACCTGCTATCTAATTCTTATGGCTACCGCAAGCACATGACAAGAGCTGATTTTGACTGAACCTTCTGGAGACCAAAAAGGGAGTGAGAGATCCACTTCATCCTTACAACAGGTTACTACTTCTTATCATGATATACTAGGTTTGAGTTTTCAGCTTTCTTTGACAAACACAGGAGAAGTTATAAATCAGAAACATGGACTCTCCATGATTTCAGTCGTCATGTCCTCATATTTCTTTAGACCTGAAAAACCGGAGTGTGTTTCAGGTGACATGATTTTTGTCTGGACCTAACTCTGGAGAGCCTGTTTTCAAATGTCCCCATATTGCTGTTACACAGAGCTGAACAGTGTTAACTTTCTATAGTGTCTTATATTAATCTCAAACCCTCCTGTGAGCGATGTTCAATGAAAAACAATGTTTATTCATTTATTAACTAATCAGGATGAATAAATTTGAATATTTCTGACACTGCACTGTTGCTATGTTGCAGACACCAAGTGTTCCGATCCTGAAGAAACCTTCTGAAGATAAAGAAAGGAGTGGAAGATCCACTTCTTCCTTACAACAGGTTACTACGTCTTATCATTATATACTAGGTTTGAGTTTTCAGCTTTCTTTGACAAACTCAGGAGAAGTTATAAATCAGAAACATAGACTCTCCATGATTTCAGTCGTCATGTCCTCATATTTCTTTAGACCTGAAAAACCTGAGTGTGTTTCAGGTGACATGACTTTTGTCTTGACCTAACTCTGGAGAGCCTGTGTTCGAATGTCCCCATATTGTTGTTCCACAGAACTGAACAGTGTTAACTTTCTATAGTGTGGTATATTCATCCCAAACTCTCCCGTGAGCAATGTTCAATGATAATTAATGTTTATTCATTTCTTAACTGGTCAGAATGAAGAATGCTGAATATTTTGACACCGTAATGTTATGTTGCAGACACCAAGTGACCTGACTGAACCCTCTGTAGACCATGAATGGAATGAGAGATACACTTCATCCTTACAACAGGTTACTACTTCTTATCATGATATACTAGGTTTGAGTTTTCAGCTTTCTTTGACAAACACAGGAGAAGTTATAAATCAGAAACATTGACTCTCCATGATTTCAGTCGTCATGTCCTCATATTTCTTCAGACCTGAAAAACCTGAGTGTGTTTCAGGTGACGTGACTTTTGTCTTAACCTAACTCTGGAGAGCCTGTGTTCGAATGTCCCCATATTGCTGTTACTCAGAGCTGAACAGTGTTAACTTTCTATAGTGTGGTATATTCATCCCAAACTCTCCCGTGAGCAATGTTCAATGATAATTAATGTTTATTCATTTCTTAACTGGTCAGAATGAAGAATGCTGAATATTTTGACACCGTAATGTTATGTTGCAGACACCAAGTGACCTGACTGAACCCTCTGTAGACCATGAATGGAATGAGAGATACACTTCATCCTTACAACAGGTTACTACTTCTTATCATGATATACTAGGTTTGAGTTTTCAGCTTTCTTTGACAAACACAGGAGAAGTTATAAATCAGAAACATAGACTCTCCATGATTTCAGTCGTCATGTCCTCATATTTCTTCAGACCTGAAAAACCTTAGTGTGTTTCAGGTGTCATGACTTTTGTCTTAAGCTAACTCTGGAGAGCCTGTGTTCGAATGTCCCCATATTGCTGTTACTCAGAGCTGAACAGTGTTAACTTTCTATAGTGTGGTACATTATTCCCAAACTCTCCTGTGAGCAATGTTCAATGAGAAATAATGTTTTTTTCATTTCTTAACTGGTCAGAATGAAGAATGCTGAATATTTTGACACCGTAATGTTGTTATGTTGCAGACACCAAATGAAAGGTACCTGACTGAACCCTCTGGAGACCAAGAATGGAGTGAGAGATCCACTCCATCCTTACAACAGGTTACTACTTCTTATCATGATATACTAGGTTTGAGTTTTCAGCTTTCTTTGACAAACACAGGAGAAGTTATAAATCAGAAACATTGACTCTCCATGATTTCAGTCGTCATGTCCTCATATTTCTTCAGACCTGAAAAACCTGAGTGTGTTTCAGGTGACATGACTTTTGTCTTGACCTAACTCTGGAGAGCCTGTGTTCGAATGTCCCCATATTGCTGTTCCACAGAACTGAACAGTGTTAACTTTCTATAGTGTGGTATATTCATCCCAAACTCTCCTGTAAGCAATGTTCAATGATAATTAATGTTTATTCATTTCTTAACTGGTCAGAATGAAGAATGCTGAATATTTTGACACCGTAATGTTATGTTGCAGACACCAAGTGACCTGACTGAACCCTCTGTAGACCATGAATGGAATGAGAGATACACTTCATCCTTACAACAGGTTACTACTTCTTATCATGATATACTAGGTTTGAGTTTTCAGCTTTCTTTGACAAACACAGGAGAAGTTATAAATCAGAAACATTGACTCTCCATGATTTCAGTCGTCATGTCCTCATATTTCTTCAGACCTGAAAAACCTGAGTGTGTTTCAGGTGACGTGACTTTTGTCTTAACCTAACTCTGGAGAGCCTGTGTTCGAATGTCCCCATATTGCTGTTACTCAGAGCTGAACAGTGTTAACTTTCTATAGTGTGGTATATTCATCCCAAACTCTCCCGTGAGCAATGTTCAATGATAATTAATGTTTATTCATTTCTTAACTGGTCAGAATGAAGAATGCTGAATATTTTGACACCGTAATGTTATGTTGCAGACACCAAGTGACCTGACTGAACCCTCTGTAGACCATGAATGGAATGAGAGATACCCTTCATCCTTACAACAGGTTACTACTTATCATGATATACTAGGTTTGAGTTTTCAGCTTTCTTTGACAAACACAGGAGAAGTTATAAATCAGAAACATAGACTCTCCATGATTTCAGTCGTCATGTCCTCATATTTCTTCAGACCTGAAAAACCTGAGTGTGTTTCAGGTGTCATGACTTTTGTCTTAAGCTAACTCTGGAGAGCCTGTGTTCGAATGTCCCCATATTGCTGTTACTCAGAGCTGAACAGTGTTAACTTTCTATAGTGTGGTACATTATTCCCAAACTCTCCTGTGAGCAATGTTCAATGAGAAATAATGTTTTTTTCATTTCTTAACTGGTCAGAATGAAGAATGCTGAATATTTTGACACCGTAATGTTGTTATGTTGCAGACACCAAGTGAAAGGTACCTGACTGAACCCTCTGGAGACCAAGAATGGAGTGAGAGATCCACTCCATCCTTACAACAGGTTACTACTTCTTATCATGATATACTAGGTTTGAGTTTTCAGCTTTCTTTGACAAACACAGGAGAAGTTATAAATCAGAAACATAGACTCTCCATGATTTCAGTCGTCATGTCCTCATATTTCTTCAGACCTTAAAAACCTGAGTGTGTTTCAGGTGACATGACTTTTGTCTTGACCTAACTCTGGAGAGTCTGTGTTCGAATGTCCCCATATTGCTGTTCCACAGAACTGAACAGTGTTAACTTTCTATAGTGTGGTATATTCATCCCAAACTCTCCCGTAAGCAATGTTCAATGATAATTAATGTTTATTCATTTCTTAACTGGTCAGAATGAAGAATGCTGAATATTTTGACACCGTAATGTTATGTTGCAGACACCAAGTGACCTGACTGAACCCTCTGTAGACCATGAATGGAATGAGAGATACACTTCATCCTTACAACAGGTTACTACTTCTTATCATGATATACTAGGTTTGAGTTTTCAGCTTTCTTTGACAAACACAGGAGAAGTTATAAATCAGAAACATTGACTCTCCATGATTTCAGTCGTCATGTCCTCATATTTCTTCAGACCTGAAAAACCTGAGTGTGTTTCAGGTGACGTGACTTTTGTCTTAACCTAACTCTGGAGAGCCTGTGTTCGAATGTCCCCATATTGCTGTTCCACAGAACTGAACAGTGTTAACTTTCTATAGTGTGGTATATTCATCCCAAACTCTCCCGTGAGCAATGTTCAATGATAATTAATGTTTATTCATTTCTTAACTGGTCAGAATGAAGAATGCTGAATATTTTGACACCGTAATGTTATGTTGCAGACACCAAGTGACCTGACTGAACCCTCTGTAGACCATGAATGGAATGAGAGATACACTTCATCCTTACAACAGGTTACTACTTCTTATCATGATATACTAGGTTTGAGTTTTCAGCTTTCTTTGACAAACACAGGAGAAGTTATAAATCAGAAACATTGACTCTCCATGATTTCAGTCGTCATGTCCTCATATTTCTTCAGACCTGAAAACCCTGAGTGTGTTTCAGGTGACGTGACTTTTGTCTTAACCTAACTCTGGAGAGCCTGTGTTCGAATGTCCCCATATTGCTGTTACTCAGAGCTGAACAGTGTTAACTTTCTATAGTGTGGTATATTCATCCCAAACTCTCCCGTGAGCAATGTTCAATGATAATTAATGTTTATTCATTTCTTAACTGGTCAGAATGAAGAATGCTGAATATTTTGACACCGTAATGTTATGTTGCAGACACCAAGTGACCTGACTGAACCCTCTGTAGACCATGAATGGAATGAGAGATACACTTCATCCTTACAACAGGTTACTACTTCTTATCATGATATACTAGGTTTGAGTTTTCAGCTTTCTTTGACAAACACAGGAGAAGTTATAAATCAGAAACATAGACTCTCCATGATTTCAGTCGTCATGTCCTCATATTTCTTCAGACCTGAAAAACCTTAGTGTGTTTCAGGTGTCATGACTTTTGTCTTAAGCTAACTCTGGAGAGCCTGTGTTCGAATGTCCCCATATTGCTGTTACTCAGAGCTGAACAGTGTTAACTTTCTATAGTGTGGTACATTATTCCCAAACTCTCCTGTGAGCAATGTTCAATGAGAAATAATGTTTTTTTCATTTCTTAACTGGTCAGAATGAAGAATGCTGAATATTTTGACACCGTAATGTTGTTATGTTGCAGACACCAAATGAAAGGTACCTGACTGAACCCTCTGGAGACCAAGAATGGAGTGAGAGATCCACTCCATCCTTACAACAGGTTACTACTTCTTATCATGATATACTAGGTTTGAGTTTTCAGCTTTCTTTGACAAACACAGGAGAAGTTATAAATCAGAAACATTGACTCTCCATGATTTCAGTCGTCATGTCCTCATATTTCTTCAGACCTGAAAAACCTGAGTGTGTTTCAGGTGACATGACTTTTGTCTTGACCTAACTCTGGAGAGCCTGTGTTCGAATGTCCCCATATTGCTGTTCCACAGAACTGAACAGTGTTAACTTTCTATAGTGTGGTATATTCATCCCAAACTCTCCTGTAAGCAATGTTCAATGATAATTAATGTTTATTCATTTCTTAACTGGTCAGAATGAAGAATGCTGAATATTTTGACACCGTAATGTTATGTTGCAGACACCAAGTGACCTGACTGAACCCTCTGTAGACCATGAATGGAATGAGAGATACACTTCATCCTTACAACAGGTTACTACTTCTTATCATGATATACTAGGTTTGAGTTTTCAGCTTTCTTTGACAAACACAGGAGAAGTTATAAATCAGAAACATTGACTCTCCATGATTTCAGTCGTCATGTCCTCATATTTCTTCAGACCTGAAAAACCTGAGTGTGTTTCAGGTGACGTGACTTTTGTCTTAACCTAACTCTGGAGAGCCTGTGTTCGAATGTCCCCATATTGCTGTTACTCAGAGCTGAACAGTGTTAACTTTCTATAGTGTGGTATATTCATCCCAAACTCTCCCGTGAGCAATGTTCAATGATAATTAATGTTTATTCATTTCTTAACTGGTCAGAATGAAGAATGCTGAATATTTTGACACCGTAATGTTATGTTGCAGACACCAAGTGACCTGACTGAACCCTCTGTAGACCATGAATGGAATGAGAGATACCCTTCATCCTTACAACAGGTTACTACTTATCATGATATACTAGGTTTGAGTTTTCAGCTTTCTTTGACAAACACAGGAGAAGTTATAAATCAGAAACATAGACTCTCCATGATTTCAGTCGTCATGTCCTCATATTTCTTCAGACCTGAAAAACCTGAGTGTGTTTCAGGTGTCATGACTTTTGTCTTAAGCTAACTCTGGAGAGCCTGTGTTCGAATGTCCCCATATTGCTGTTACTCAGAGCTGAACAGTGTTAACTTTCTATAGTGTGGTACATTATTCCCAAACTCTCCTGTGAGCAATGTTCAATGAGAAATAATGTTTTTTTCATTTCTTAACTGGTCAGAATGAAGAATGCTGAATATTTTGACACCGTAATGTTGTTATGTTGCAGACACCAAGTGAAAGGTACCTGACTGAACCCTCTGGAGACCAAGAATGGAGTGAGAGATCCACTCCATCCTTACAACAGGTTACTACTTCTTATCATGATATACTAGGTTTGAGTTTTCAGCTTTCTTTGACAAACACAGGAGAAGTTATAAATCAGAAACATAGACTCTCCATGATTTCAGTCGTCATGTCCTCATATTTCTTCAGACCTTAAAAACCTGAGTGTGTTTCAGGTGACATGACTTTTGTCTTGACCTAACTCTGGAGAGTCTGTGTTCGAATGTCCCCATATTGCTGTTCCACAGAACTGAACAGTGTTAACTTTCTATAGTGTGGTATATTCATCCCAAACTCTCCCGTAAGCAATGTTCAATGATAATTAATGTTTATTCATTTCTTAACTGGTCAGAATGAAGAATGCTGAATATTTTGACACCGTAATGTTATGTTGCAGACACCAAGTGACCTGACTGAACCCTCTGTAGACCATGAATGGAATGAGAGATACACTTCATCCTTACAACAGGTTACTACTTCTTATCATGATATACTAGGTTTGAGTTTTCAGCTTTCTTTGACAAACACAGGAGAAGTTATAAATCAGAAACATTGACTCTCCATGATTTCAGTCGTCATGTCCTCATATTTCTTCAGACCTGAAAAACCTGAGTGTGTTTCAGGTGACGTGACTTTTGTCTTAACCTAACTCTGGAGAGCCTGTGTTCGAATGTCCCCATATTGCTGTTCCACAGAACTGAACAGTGTTAACTTTCTATAGTGTGGTATATTCATCCCAAACTCTCCTGTAAGCAATGTTCAATGATAATTAATGTTTATTCATTTCTTAACTGGTCAGAATGAAGAATGCTGAATATTTTGACACCGTAATGTTATGTTGCATACACCAAGTGACCTGACTGAACCCTCTGTAGACCATGAATGGAATGAGAGATACACTTCATCCTTACAACAGGTTACTACTTCTTATCATGATATACTAGGTTTGAGTTTTCAGCTTTCTTTGACAAACACAGGAGAAGTTATAAATCAGAAACATAGACTCTCCATGATTTCAGTCGTCATGTCCTCATATTTCTTCAGACCTGAAAAACCTGAGTGTGTTTCAGGTGTCATGACTTTTGTCTTAACCTAACTCTGGAGAGCCTGTGTTCGAATGTCCCCTTATTGCTGTTACTCAGAGCTGAACAGTGTTAACTTTCTATAGTGTGGTATATTCATCCCAAACTCTCCCGTGAGCAATGTTCAATGATAATTAATGTTTATTCATTTCTTAACTGGTCAGAATGAAGAATGCTGAATATTTTGTCACCGTAATGTTATGTTGCAGACACCAAGTGACCTGACTGAACCCTCTGTAGACCATGAATGGAATGAGAGATACACTTCATCCTTACAACAGGTTACTACTTCTTATCATGATATACTAGGTTTGAGTTTTCAGCTTTCTTTGACAAACACAGGAGAAGTTATAAATCAGAAACATAGACTCTCCATGATTTCAGTCGTCATGTCCTCATATTTCTTCAGACCTGAAAAACCTGAGTGTGTTTCAGGTGTCATGACTTTTGTCTTAACCTAACTCTGGAGAGCCTGTGTTCGAATGTCCCCATATTGCTGTTACTCAGAGCTGAACAGTGTTAACTTTCTATAGTGTGGTATATTCATCCCAAACTCTCCCGTGAGCAATGTTCAATGATAATTAATGTTTATTCATTTCTTAACTGGTCAGAATGAAGAATGCTGAATATTTTGACACCGTAATGTTATGTTGCAGACACCAAGTGACCTGACTGAACCCTCAGGAGACCATGAATGGAATGAGAGATCCACTTCATCCTTACAACAGGTTACTACTTCTTATCATGATATACTAGGTTTGAGTTTTCAGCTTTCTTTGACAAACACAGGAGAAGTTATAAATCAGAAACATGGACTCTCCATGATTTCAGTCGTCATGTCCTCATATTTCTTTAGACCTGAAAAACCGGAGTGTGTTTCAGGTGACATGATTTTTGTCTGGACCTAACTCTGGAGAGCCTGTTTTCAAATGTCCCCATATTGCTGTTACACAGAGCTGAACAGTGTTAACTTTCTATAGTGTCTTATATTAATCCCAAACCCTCCTGTGAGCGATGTTCAATGAAAAACAATGTTTATTCATTTATTAACTAATCAGGATGAATAAATTTGAATATTTCTGACACTGCACTGTTGCTATGTTGCAGACACCAAGTGTTCCGATCCTGAAGAAACCTTCTGAAGATAAAGAAAGGAGTGGAAGATCCACTTCTTCCTTACAACAGGTTACTACGTCTTATCATTATATACTAGGTTTGAGTTTTCAGCTTTCTTTGACAAACTCAGGAGAAGTTATAAATCAGAAACATAGACTCTCCATGATTTCAGTCGTCATGTCCTCATATTTCTTTAGACCTGAAAAACCTGAGTGTGTTTCAGGTGACATGACTTTTGTCTTGACCTAACTCTGGAGAGCCTGTGTTCGAATGTCCCCATATTGCTGTTCCACAGAACTGAACAGTGTTAACTTTCTATAGTGTGGTATATTCATCCCAAACTCTCCTGTAAGCAATGTTCAATGATAATTAATGTTTATTCATTTCTTAACTGGTCAGAATGAAGAATGCTGAATATTTTGACACCGTAATGTTATGTTGCATACACCAAGTGACCTGACTGAACCCTCTGTAGACCATGAATGGAATGAGAGATACACTTCATCCTTACAACAGGTTACTACTTCTTATCATGATATACTAGGTTTGAGTTTTCAGCTTTCTTTGACAAACACAGGAGAAGTTATAAATCAGAAACATAGACTCTCCATGATTTCAGTCGTCATGTCCTCATATTTCTTCAGACCTGAAAAACCTGAGTGTGTTTCAGGTGTCATGACTTTTGTCTTAACCTAACTCTGGAGAGCCTGTGTTCGAATGTCCCCATATTGCTGTTACTCAGAGCTGAACAGTGTTAACTTTCTATAGTGTGGTATATTCATCCCAAACTCTCCCGTGAGCAATGTTCAATGATAATTAATGTTTATTCATTTCTTAACTGGTCAGAATGAAGAATGCTGAATATTTTGTCACCGTAATGTTATGTTGCAGACACCAAGTGACCTGACTGAACCCTCTGTAGACCATGAATGGAATGAGAGATACACTTCATCCTTACAACAGGTTACTACTTCTTATCATGATATACTAGGTTTGAGTTTTCAGCTTTCTTTGACAAACACAGGAGAAGTTATAAATCAGAAACATAGACTCTCCATGATTTCAGTCGTCATGTCCTCATATTTCTTCAGACCTGAAAAACCTGAGTGTGTTTCAGGTGTCATGACTTTTGTCTTAACCTAACTCTGGAGAGCCTGTGTTCGAATGTCCCCATATTGCTGTTACTCAGAGCTGAACAGTGTTAACTTTCTATAGTGTGGTATATTCATCCCAAACTCTCCCGTGAGCAATGTTCAATGATAATTAATGTTTATTCATTTCTTAACTGGTCAGAATGAAGAATGCTGAATATTTTGACACCGTAATGTTATGTTGCAGACACCAAGTGACCTGACTGAACCCTCAGGAGACCATGAATGGAATGAGAGATACACTTCATCCTTACAACAGGTTACTACTTCTTGTCATGATATACTAGGTTTGAGTTTTCAGCTTTCTTTGACAAACACAGGAGAAGTTATAAATCAGAAACATGGACTCACCATGATTTCAGTCGTCATGTCCTCATATTTCTTTAGACCTGAAAAACCTGAGTGTGTTTCAGGTGTCATGACTTTTGTCTTAACCTAAATCTGGGGAGCCTGTGTTCGAATGTCCCCATATTGCTGTTACTCAGAGCTGAACAGTGTTAACTTTCTATAGTGTGGTACATTATTCCCAAACTCTCCTGTGAGCAATGTTCAATGAGAAATAATGTTTTTTTCATTTCTTAACTGGTCAGAATGAAGAATGCTGAATATTTTGACACCGTAATGTTGTTATGTTGCAGACACCAAGTGAAAGGTACCTGACTGAACCCTCTGGAGACAAAGAATGGAGTGAGAGATCCACTTCATCCTTAAAACAGGTTACTACTTCTTGTCATGATATACTAGGTTTGAGTTTTCAGCTTTCTTTGACAAACACAGGAGAAGTTATAAATCAGAAACATAGACTCTCCATGATTTCAGTCGTCATGTCCTCATATTTCTTCAGACCTGAAAAACCTGAGTGTGTTTCAGGTGACATGACTTTTGACTTAACCTAACTCTGGAGAGCCTGTGTTCGAATGTCCCCATATTGCTGTTACTCAGAGCTGAACAGTGTTAACTTTCTATAGTGTGGTATATTCATCCCAAACCCTCCTGATGTTCAATGAGAGTTTCTTCATTTATTAACTGGTCAGAACGAAGAATGCTGAAAATTTTGATGTTTAAATATCATTTTTAAAACATCTAACATTCTGCGTTTACCCTGAAACAAAAGCATCTTGTCCTGTCTGTTCTTTCTTCTTTTATTTAATCCAACCAGATGAAGTAACCACGAGTGATGACGATTTGAGCAAAGAAACCAATGCTGACCTTAATCAAGAAACAGCGATTCTCACTTACACAGAAAATGGTAATGTCCTCAAGTTATGACACAAGACAGAGTAAATTGGTGCCTGATAATCTGTCTTTATGCACAACTATGTTTGAATTAGAGACAATTAGAGACAGAATTAGAGATATTATTTGAAAAAGGTGTTCAAAGATGGAAAATGTGCAGGTTGAAAACTCATTAGGCCTCGACAGCCGAAAGAAAATTGAGAAATTAGAAGACGATTTGGAACATATAAGAAAGCAATGGTGAAAAGCCACCTTCAACTATTTTTGAATTATTTTTCAAAGGCTCAAGCTCTGAGACCTCTGGGAACCCAAGCCATGTATATGCGCCATCCACATCGGACAACATGGAAGGCACTTCTGCTTCAACCACCTATGACAACACTGAAGACAGTTTTGTCGCAACCCTGGAAAACATTTTTGCTCCAACCCATTTAGAGAACGTGGACGACACTTCCTTCTCAACCACACGGGACAACAAAAACACCAGTTAAAGTTAAACAAAAAATGGCAAAAATTAACATATCTTAATTGAAGTACTTTTGATGAACAAAAAGTCAAAGTGCTTCAATAAAAAGCAAGGTTAAAGAGCATTTTTTCAAAATTCTCATTATTTCCTGGAATATCTTATTTTGATTATTTTATTTTTCCATTTTTAATAAATAATGCCTTCTTTTACAGGTGGGAATAAGAGACGCACGTGGACAGATGATGAAGTGAAGGCTGTTGAGCGACATATGTTTGATTTCATAACAAGCCATAAAGTTTCAGGTAAAACGAGCTGTGAGTCCTGTCTCCACGCAGAGCCAGCAGCTCTGAAAGACAGAGGCTGGGTGTCCATCAAAAACTACATCCACAACAGGATATAACTGCATTAAAAAGGGAAATGAATAGCTAGTCCATTGAAATGCGAGCACGTCTGGGTACATTTCAGTTCAAGTTAACTAAAGCAATAGCAATGGTGCATTTAGGGTGGGATGGTCAATTATGGATTTCATATTTGTTGTTGCATACTGTGTTTCACGTTTGTTGTTTCATGATCTTCAAGAGCAATTTGGAAAATCCTTGAAGATGTATGAACATGTAAATTATACTGTATATCAGGCATGTCCCGATCTGGGCCTGGAGGGCCACTGTCGTGCCTGTTTTCCAGCTCTCCCGGCTGCATCACACCTGTTTCAGATGATCAGTTCATCAGTCATCTCTGATGCAGCATTAGAACATCCTGGGAGAGCTGGAAAACAAAAAGACAGCGGCCCTTGAGGACCGACCTTGGACACCCCTGCTGTATATAAACGTACGTACGATATACAAACTTCTCACAAAAGATAGGGTTATTAGGTTTGAAGTGATATTTCGGAAAAACCCTAAAACATCTGAATTCATCCTATTTCAAGAATTTCAATACTTTTTGAAAAGTTGCTTTTGTCTAACGGTAGCTAAAGAAGTTGCTACACACATGGCACAATATGTGGCCAGATTCATTAAAAATTATTCATCGCAGTATTCACATTTTGACATAATCTTCTTCAGTTCAAACAACCCTCATCTATTACAGTGCTTTGTGTCATGGAGAGGAGGTGGCATGTTTTCTGTGTTCATAATTTCATATTTGTCAGCAATTAAAAAATAAGAAAGTGGACTGACCACATATTTAACTGTCTCTTCTTCTTCACATCTTATTTTACTATCTTGTATTATTAATGTGAATATTTGAGGGATGACGGGTGTAACGACTGTTTGGCACATTCGCCTCACAGTTCAGCAATGATAGTTTGAATCTCGGCTTCCTTCCTTGGTAGAGTTCTCCCCGTGTCGGGCATGACAATTGGACACATGTGCCTAACATATACTGTTGGTATGTAACATGAGTCAATTTAAAAATACACACTTTACTCTTAGCTGGTCTTCATAAGTCATATATACTTGAAAATGATGTGTATCTAGGGGGCTCAAAATTCACAAAAACATGAAATGGTAGTGTGTTTGAGGTGACTGTCTCCATAATACACAAAAACCTGTCAATGTCCTCATATGTAGTAGTTTTGTCATAAATCAAAAAAAAATTACGTCCTAGCCAAAATCTGAGTAGATGGCTGTCTTCCTGATTTTTTTTCATGGTTACCATATTTTTTTGGAGCCTGTAGGACCACGGGAAAGGCATGTACCCATATGTCGGGTGAACAAACGGACGTCCTGAAAATGCACCAAAACACGTATGTGTGTGTGTGTGTGTGTGTGTGTGTGTGTGTGTGTGTGTGTTTGCACGCGCATGAGCGAGGAAGGGTATGATGTGGCTCTTTGCAGTAACTCAATTTTAAAAAATGGCTGTTCGTCTCTGACTGGTTGGCCACCCCTGATCTACATTAATATTCAAACTTGTTGCTGGTATATATTAGTCAGCTAATTTCAGATGTTAGATCCGTGGTTTTTAACCTTGTTAGTGGTACATTCACCGAACACGTAGTTAGTGAAAAATAAAAATGATTTCTTACAAATTCAAGACATTTAAAAAAAACCACATTTATTAAAAACTGAAAAAAGTAAACAATTAGTATGAAGTATAATTTTGTGAACAAAATGAAGCCAGTGATGCCCAAGCAGGCGTATCATAGCTAATTGACATATTGAGTTGGGTGTGTCTTATAATACTTTTGGATTTTTCACCATATTAAATTTAATTTTCTTTTTTTTTTAAGGCAAAGACAAGAGGTTAAGTCAAAAATCTTCTTGGCAATAATATGTTGTGCGCGCCCCCTTCTCTTCTGAGCATCATATTCGGATTAATATTGTGTTTGTGGAATTTGGATTAAGGAGAAAACTCCACCTGATTTTATCCACCTGAGTGGGCAGCCATTTCTCCACTTGCTTTCAACTGAAAATGACATCACAGTACCGAATGTCCGATGTGCATGACGCGCCATCGACACACATTCGCCATCACACCTCGTGTGCAGAGCATTTTTCTGAGTGTGGATGGCGATGCGTCATGTATCAAACATGTTTGATCACTTTGGCATCTTCTTTTACGGCATAGCAGCAAAGCATACAGCAATATGTCTTCGGCTTCGACATAACCTCACAAGCTGACTCGGAGGTCGTAAACTTGAATTCTCACATGATCCCAAGCATTGATCAACGCAACTTTAAGCAGCTGTGCCTATGGTGCCTCATGGACGGAGCACAAAGCCATTGGCTCTTGGGAGCCATCTGCACCCTGAGTCATGTGCAATTGGGTTTTAGGGCAAATGTGACCAAAGCCAAAAAATATGAGTCATGCCTGGTTGACACCTGACACAGATGTATATATGAATGTACTATCAATAGTCTTCTGGTGGCTGACGCCCTGCAATGCTTGTGAGGATAAGCAGATTAGAAAATGGATGGATGATTGGATGGATTTGTGTTTGTATTACTTGAGTGACTGCGATTGGCTGGCAACCAGTTCAAGGTGTCGCCCTGCCTACTTCCCGAAGACACCCGGGATTGGCTCAGCACAGCGCTTGTGAGGATAAGGGGATTAGAAAATGGATGGATTGATTAAATGATTGATGAATAACTAATTAATTATCTATTGATTAAATAATTGGCCGATAATTATTAATTGATAATAACCATTTTTGTTGAATTGTTATTAATTTATTGTTTTCACTGTTCTTCACTCCATGGACAACAATTTGTATAAATGAAGTTTAGTTGAGTTTGGGCATGAAAGAACAAAGCCTGCTCAGAAGTGAAATTCTTCTAAGACAAACAGAACAGTCCAGTTGCGATGAATTCAATGCCCTGGGAATTAAATGATGATCAAGAATGAGAATATTCAGAGGCAAACTCATACCTTTGGAGATATTGAAGCATCTAGGAAGGTGGCTGTGAGTTTTTGACCAGGTTGTTTAGATGCCATTCTAGCAGCTCAGAAAATGGGGGCAAGGAAGAATGGAGGAAAATTATGCAGGTTCTCATTTTCAAGAACAAGTGTGATGGGCAGGGTTGCGGCAACTATCAATGAATCAAGTTGATCAGTAACACAATGAAGTTATGGGAAAGAGTAGTGGAAGCTAGACTTGGGATGGAAGTTAGTATTTGTCAACAACAGTATGGTTCCATACCTAGGAAGAGCACTACAGATGCATCAATTGATTTGAGTGTGTTGATGGCGAAGTCAGAAGGAGCTGTATTGGGTCTTTGTGTCAAAGGCGCGGCAAAGGCCAGATGTTTGAGTGAAAAAGAACCGACTTACATCGTTTGGACACATCCAGAGGAGAGATAGTGAGTATAGCCGTAGAAAGGTGGTGAGGATCGAGCTGTCAGGAAAGTGAACGAGCGGAAAACCGAATAGATTGTTGATGGACGTAGTGAGTGAAGGAATAATTATGTATTTTAGTTGTCATACATGTGTATGTTAATAATGAAGAATTGATTATGCCTGCAATGAAGAATTGCTAACGCTTGCAACGAAGAATGCTTATGCTCTCAAGAAAGATGTGCTTATGCTCCTAATAAAAATATGGTCATACTTCTAATAAAGAATGCTCAGTGCACTGTGTGACAGTTTGGGGACACAACCACCTTTTCGAGAATGTCGTGAGAAAGAGATGAGGGAGTAAGACAAAACAAGAGCAAGGTAGGACATAGATGGAGCTGTAAACACCAGCTGCAGCTTACTTGGTGTTTTTGTAATGATTGCACACGCATGTATGTAATTTTCACTGGACACACACATAGTCAAACTAGTTCAGTGTGTCTTCAACAGCCCTCACCCTTTAGGTTGTACACACCCATGTTTTGGACTCACAATGAAAAATAAATGAGAAGGTGATTGGGGAGATCGATGGGTGACGTGCAGAGAACTGAAACCGACTGCTTCTCTGCGTTTCCCCCTCGCGAGATTGGTACCAGAATTGAGTGTCATCTCTTTATTAGGAATGTCTAATAAATGATAACTCTGACAGTAGGGTAAGACAAGAGGGCATTTGGTGTTAGAGAGAAGGATTGGATGGAAACAGATGGCATGCTGTGGCAACCCCTAAAAGGAAAAGACAAAAGGAAAGGATTCTCAGGCCAACTCATCTGTATCCAACTTGTGCTTTGAAACACAATGGCAAATAGATGTCAGAGAGCTGATAGTAATTTACTGACGACTTTTGAGGCACCCTTCAGCAAGACGTTAAATCTCCCTTTCCTTTTTAGATCAGATTAGATTTCAATGCTGTATTACTTTCCCCAATGGGCCATTTGGATCTATATACAAAGTATTTCAAAGTGCTCGAAAATGTGACTGAAATCTTTGTTCAAATTTCAAGGAAAAAAAATCTGTGCTGGAGTCCAGGCTCGAAAGTGGATCCTTCCTGTTTCTTTTTTATTTTTATTTTTTTCAGAATAATTAAAGCTCATCAGCAAGATGTTAAGCCATTGAACCTCTGCCATAATACACTATGCCAGAAAGATAATGAGAATTAGATCCTTCAAACACAAAAATGCACAGAGAATATGGCATAGGCTCTAACATAAAGCATGTTTGATTGATAAATTGATTGACTTTATTCGAGCCTGGTGTTGAAAACAGAATAGGCAAATTACAAAATAGGTTACAAGTCATACTCAACAGTCGGTTAAATCCTCCCCTTATTTCCTAAGATAAGAATATTGCTGTGTTGCCTAAGTACCAGCACTGGTTTTCAAGGGTCACTGGTGTTGAATTCACCTCTTGTTCATACATTTCCTGAAAGTAACTGAAAAGAAATTTACTGGATGATTTTTTTTTTCATTTCTGGTCAGACAAATACTATTAATATGAAACAAAATATAACTGAGAAGCAAGTTGCTGAAGGCTTTTTTTTTTTGCTTGTGGTCATATAAATAATATCAACGAGGAAACAAGACTAAAAGTGAAAATCAGGTTGCTCCATGCTACTGTGTTGAGCAAGAGCATTGGATGTTATCTCAAATGTTTTACATTTCTTCCTCTGCATACTTATGCATAGATTTACACCACAACTCATAACACACACGTATTTTTTTCCCATTCATTTTCCCTCAGGTTGTACATTCCTTCTCTTGTGCAAACCATTGTAATACTCCAAACCCATAAACAATTCTCAACACACGTTTGTTCAATTTTTTAAAATGGTTGAATGGGATTTGATGGACAATATTAATCATCTGCCATAGATAGGATACATGCACGTATGCCTCACGAGAACGTTGCAATCAGCTCAAGCGTTACAAACATAAATATGAGTATCTACATATGTATGACAAAAATTATTGCAGTATTCATGACTAAATGAGGGCGGCCCGGTAGTCCAGTGGTTAGCACGTCGGCTTCACAGTGCAGAGGTACCGGGTTTGATTCCAGCTCCGGCCTCCCTGTGTGGAGTTTGCATGTTCTCCCCGGGCCTGCGTGGGTTTTCCCCGGGTGCTCCGGTTTCCTCCCACATTCCCAAAACATGCGTGGCAGGCTAATTGAACACTCTAAAATTGTCCCTAGGTGTGAGTGTGGTTGCGAATGGTTGTTCGTTTATGTGTGCCCTGCGATTGGCTGGCAACCGATTCAGGGTGTCCCCCGCCTACTGCCCGAAGACAGCTGGGATGGGCTCCAGCACCCCCCGCGACCCTAGTGAGGATCAAGCGGCTCGGAAGATGAATGAATGAATGACTAAATATTCCATTCAGCTCCTAGCTTGCCAGATTTTCAGGTCTTCAATTTTGAATGTGTGCTTATTTGCATTGTGTTGGGTCATTTATACAAAACATTTGTTTGATATTATAAGGAAAATATTTTATGTTTGATGGAATGCATCGTGTCCGTCCTCAGTGTTCCACTTCGTGGCCCCTTCCTCTGTTGTTTTTGGTTGCCTTTCCTTTAATTCGGTGTGGGCTGGGTATCTCCCACATCATTGCACCTGTCTCACCTGACAGATACTGTCTCCTCTGCAGCATAAAGGCCAGTGTGAAGAGCCGTTTCCTGCTATACTCTCAGCAACCTTGGTTTGGTTTCTCTGACTGCCTTAAGTTCCAGCCTCCTTGACCTGTCCCTCTTCCTGACAATAAACTGAGTTCATTCTGCTTGTGGGTCCTGTGCTCATTTTATGATGATCTTAACACTGTTGTATCTGCCGATAGAACAAATGCACAATTTTTTGCGATATGATGTATGACAGAAAAGGTTCACATGAGCTAAAATGGTCAAAATCTTGAACAACCAATATCCATATGACTTGTTGTCTACTGAACTGGCACTGCCAAAACACTGACACCAATACACCCTATCTACACTTTCATCAAAGTGCCACACTGCCCACTATTTATAACCATGCTGACAGGCTGTTTGAATTTTAGAATGTATCGTGTTCAATCACGCAGTCTGTTGCACAAGGCACACAAAGGCAAAGTCAGCTGAATGTTTAAAGAAAAAATGTAGATCGAAGAAAGGCAACCATCATTTGCATGTCATTAATATTCAATATGTGCATGCACTTTTTTCTTTTCTTTTTTTTTTTTTTACCAAGAGCAAGATACTGTAAAATGTTCCCATACACGATGCTCAGATTAGAAGGCTGATTTTGCACCAGAATGACAAATTACCTTGTTTAACCCTTGTCGGGGATAGCGGAGACTGCAGTGTACATCTTATCATGTTATCAGGTTCCAGGGTGCATGAAAGGGTTAAAATTATATTGTGTGTGTGTGTGTGTGTGTGTGTGTGTGTGTGTGTGTGTGTGTGTGTGTGTGTGTGTGTGTGTGTGTGTGTGTGTGTGTGTGTGTGTGTGTGTGTGTGTGTGTGTGTGTGTGTGTGTGTGTGTGTGTGCCTCGATGGGATCATCACCTTATCATGGTGAGGCACTTTGTATGTCTCCATGACCCCGAGAGCTATGTCGGCAGGAGTCCCGTACTTCTTAGAAACCAAAACCGAAGTTGTTTCGCAATAATGCACATAGCCACACTTGATACAGGTGTTGGTACCTGCTTGGGGCGTCCCTTTAGCGTCCACTTACACGCCCACCCTTCACTCATTGGTCGACTTCTTCGCCGCATGCCTGTCCTCACTCACGTCCGCCTTTTCTCTCTCTCTCTCTCCAAATATGTATATATACACGCCCACCCTTCACCGATTGGCCGACTTCTTTGTCGCATGGTTGTCCACAGTCACTTCCGCC
Organism: Hippocampus zosterae; assembly: GCF_025434085.1. Classification (NCBI taxonomy): domain Eukaryota; kingdom Metazoa; phylum Chordata; class Actinopteri; order Syngnathiformes; family Syngnathidae; genus Hippocampus; species Hippocampus zosterae. Next base: position 3,665,329 of record NC_067460.1, read on the forward strand.
TTTTCTCTATATAAACAGCGTGTCGGCTGTCAATCAGGTTTTGGAACTCAGCGCATACACAAGACGCTCCGCATCATAAGGCGTCCTGTCCATTTTGGAGAAAATTTAAGACTTTTAATGGCGCTTTTTAGTCGTGAAAGTACGGTAAATGTAACACAGCATTTCAGAAAAAGAACATCATACCAACAGTCAAATATGGTAGTTAGAAGGGCCGTTCACACGGCACACATTTGCTCCGGTGCTGCACCGAGATATTTTGTTGCGGGATATTTTGCACTGCAGCAAATTGTGTGGAGCGTTCACACGTACAAAGCCACAGTGTCGGGGCTGCCCCACTTGCGTTCACACGGCAGTTTCTGCAGCGGAGCAAAACGACAGAAAACAAACAAGCTGTCGTGTTGGTTCTTTTTAAAACGTACTGTATATACACCTCTCCGTGAGCCGTCACCTTACCGTGGTGGAGGGGTTTGTGTGTCCCAATGATCCTAGGAGCTAAGTTGTCTGGGGCTTTATGCCCCTGGCAGGGTCACCCATGGCAAACAGGTCCTAGGTGAGGGACCAGACAAAGCACGGCTCACAAAGCCCCTTAATGACAAATAAAATCGATGGTATCCAGTTTCCCTTGCCCGGACGCGGGTCACCGGGGCCCCCCTCTGGAGCCAGGCCTGGAGGTGGGGCTCGTTGGCGAGCGCCTGGTGGCCGGGCCTACACCCATGGGGCCCGGCCGGGCTCAGCCCGAAGAGGCAACGTGGGTCCCCCTTCTCATGGCCTCACCACCCGTGGGAGGGGTCAAAGGGGTCGGGTGCAATGCGAGCTGGGCGGCAGCCAAAGGCGGTGACCCTGGCGGTCCGATCCTCGGCTGCAGAAGCTAGCTCTTGGGACATGGAATGTCACCTCTCTGGCAGGGAAGGAGCCCGAACTGGTGTGTGAGGCAAAGAAGTTCCGACTGGATATAGTCGGACTTGCCTCCACACACAGCCTAGGTTCTGGTACCAGTCCTCTCGAGAGGGGTTGGACTCTCTTTCACTCTGGAGTTGCTCACGGTGAGAGGCGCAGAGCAGGTGTGGGCATACTTATTGCCCCCCGGCTCAGTGCCTGTACATTGGGGTTCACACCGGTGGACGAGAGGGTTGCATCCCTCCGCCTGCGGGTGGGGGGACGGGTCCTGACTGTTGTTTGTGCATATGCACCAAACAGCAGCTCAGCATACCCACCCTTTTTGGAGTCCTTGGAGGGTGTGCTGGAGAGTACTCCTGCTGGGGACTCCCTTGTTCTACTGAGGGACTTCAATGCTCACGTGGGCAATGACAGTGAGACCTGGAGGGGCGTGATTGGGAGGAACGCCCCCCCCCCGATCAGAACTCGAGTGGTGTTTTGTTATAGGACTTCTGTGCTCGTCACGGACTGTCCATAACGAACACCTTGTTCAAACATAAGGGTGTCCACGTGTGCACTTGGCACCAGGACACCCTAGGCCGTAGTTCGATGATTGACCTTGTGGTCGTGTCATCGGATTTGCGGCCGCATGTTCTGGACACTCGGGTGACTAGAGGGGCGGAGCTGTCAACTGATCACCACCTGGTGGTGAGTAGGCTCCGATGGTGGGGGAAGATGCCGGTCCGTCCTGGCAGACCCAAACGTATTGTGAGGGTTTGTTGGGAGCGTCTGGCGGAATCCCCTGTCAGAAGGAGTTTCAACTCCCACCTCCGACAGAGCTTTTCCCATGTTCCGGGGGAGACGGGGGACATTGAGTCCGAGTGGACCATGTTCCGTGCCTCTATTGTTGAGGCGGCCAATCTGAGTTGTGGCCGTAAGGTGGTTGGTGCCTGTCGTGGCGGCAACCCTCGTACTCGCTGGTGGACACCAGCAGTAAGGGATGCCGTCAAGCTGAAGAAGGAGTCCTATCGAGCCTTTATGGCCTGTGGGACCCCAGAGGCAGCTGACGGGTACCGACTGGCCAAGCGGAACGCAGCTTCGGTGGTCGCCGAGGCAAAAACCCGAGCATGGGAAGAGTTCGGTGAGGCCATGGAAGCCGACTTCCGGACGGCTTCGAGGAAATTCTGGTCCACCATCCGACGTCTCAGGAGGGGGAAGCAGTGCACCACGAACACTGTGTACAGTGGGGATGGGGCGCTGCTGACTTCGACTCGGGACGTTGTGAACCGGTGGGCAGAGTATTTCGAAGACCTCCTCAACTCCACCAACATGCCTTCCTTGGAGGAAGCAGAGCCTGGGGACTCTGAGGTGGGCTCTCCTATCTCTGTGGTTGAAGTCACCGATGTGGTTAAAAAGCTCCTCGGTGGCAGGGCCCCAGGGGTGGATGAGATCCGCCCAGAGTTCCTCAAGGTTCTGGATGTTGTGGGGCTGTCCTGGTTGACACGCCTCTGCAACATCGCGTGGTCAACGGGGAGAGTGCCTCTGGATTGGCAGACCGGGGTGGTAGTCCCTCTTTTTAAAAGGGGGGACCGGAGGGTGTGTTCCAACTACAGAGGGATCACACTCCTCAGCCTCCCTGGTAAGGTCTATTCAGGGGTGCTGGAGAGGAGGGTCCGTCAGGAAGTCGAGCCTCAGATTGAGGAGGAGCAGTGTGGTTTTCGTCCCGGCCGTGGAACAGTGGACCAGCTCGACACCCTTAGCAGGGTTCTCGAGGGTATGTGGGAATTCGCCCAACCAGTCTACATGTGTTTTGTGGACTTGGAGAAGGCGTTTGACCGTGTCCCTCGGGGAGTTCTGTGGGGGGTGCTTCGTGGGTATGGAGTACCGAACCCCCTGATACGGGCTGTTCGGTCACTATACCACCGATGTCAGAGTTTGGTCCGCATTTCCGGCAGTAAGTCGGAATCGTTTCCAGTGAGGGTAGGACTCCGCCAAGGCTGCCCTTTGTCACCGATTCTGTTCATAACCTTCATGGACAGAATCTCTAGGCGCAGCCGAAGCGTTGAGGGGGTCCGTTTTGGTGGCCTCAGTGTTGCATCCCTGCTTTTTGCAGATGATGTGGTGCTGTTGGCTCCTTCAAACAGGGCTCTCCAACTCTCACTGGAGCGTTTCGCAGCCGAGTGTGAAGCGGTTGGGATGAAAATCAGCACCTCCAAATCTGAAACCATGGTCCTCAGTCGGAAAAGGGTGGAGTGCCCCCTCCAGGTCGGGGGGGAGATCTTGCCCCAAGTGGAGGAGTTTAAGTATCTTGGGGTCTTGTTCACAAGTGAGGGCAGGAGGGAGCGAGAGATCGACAGGCGGATCGGTGCAGCGTCTGCTGTGATGCGGACGTTGTATCGGTCTGTCGTGGTGAAGAAGGAGCTGAGCCAAAGGGCGAAGCTCTCAATTTACCGGTCGATCTACGTTCCAACCCTCATCTATGGTCACGAGCTATGGGTCGTGACCGAAAGAACGAGATCCCGGATACAAGCGGCCGAAATGAGTTTTCTCCGCAGGGTGTCCGGGCTCTCCCTTAGAGATAAGGTGAGAAGCTCGGTCATCCGGGAGGGGCTCCGAGTCGAGCCGCTTCTCCTCCACATCGAGAGGAGCCAGATGAGGTGGCTTGGGCATCTGATTCGGATGCCTCCTGAACGCCTCCCTGGTGAGGTGTTCCGGTCATGTCCCACCGGGAGGAGACCCCGAGGAAGACCCAGGACACGCTGGAGAGACTATGTCACCCAGCTTGCCTGGGAACGACTCGGGATCCCCCGGGGAGAGCTGGAAGAAGTAGCTAGGGAGAGGGAAGTCTGGGCTTCCCTGCTAAAGCTGTTGCCCCCGCGAACCGGCCCCGGATAAGCGGTAGAAGATGGATGGATGGATGGATGGATGGATGGATGGATGGATGGATGGACTGTATATACACAACTCAAGCGACTACTGGACCGGCACGTCCTTCTCCTTCTCGGTCTCCGTGCCTTCTGCTCGAGAGTGACCGCCCAAGAAAACGTAAATGAACGATGACTTCAATGACACTCAGAAAAGCAAACACTAATGCGCCAAACAGAAAATCATGAGAGGAAATCACAAAATAAATTCTCTGGGGCGTGGGGGGTTGTGAACAAACAACAAAGGAACAAACAACTCCAAGACAGTCCAGTCTCCTACAAAAGGAAAGATGTTACTAGCCAAGTCTTGTGTCGTTATGAATCAACACATTACGGAAGTCCGACAGAGCACGAAAGCAACGCATTCTCGCCATACGTACTCTTCACAAGCATTTGCTCTGGAGCTAATTTAACCCAGTTGCGTTCACACGTGCAAATTTACACCGGTGCTACTTCGCAAACGAGCATTTGCTGCGGAGCAAATATTTGACCCACCTCCCTGAGGTGGGTCAAATTTGGTCCGGTATAAGCTCTTTTCCGGGGCTACGCCGGAGCTAATTTGCACGTGTGAACGCTCTACTGGGGCAGCCCCGGTGCAGCACCGGACCAAATCTTGCCGTGTGAACAGCCCTATAGTGTGCTGGTCTGGGGCTGCTTCATTTCTTCAGGACCTGGATGACTGTGAATTCTGCTCTTTACCTGAACGTCTAGAGCAGGCATGTCCAAAGTCCGGCCGGATATGGCCCGTGGTCGAAATTCATCCGGCCCTCGGCCCCTGTCATAAAATCAGTGCCGTCTGGCCCGCAGGTTGGGCGCAATGGAACACGTGTTGCATTGACTGAGGTCTCGTAGACTGGTGAGTGATGTTTCATAGAGTATTGCTTCCCTCTAGTGGCTAAATGAGTAATAGCATTCACTAAATGAGTAATAGCATTTCGACACTAGAGGGCATCACTCACGAGTTAACAAGACATCACTCCGTGTTTATATTGACTGATATGTCATATTTCAAATGATCCTTGCAGTTGTGGATATGTTTATTGCTTGTTAATGTCACGTTGGGTCCGAAGCGATAAAATGATCGCTTCGTGCCCAACAAGATAATGAGGTGGATCCCCGAAAAAGCAGACAAAGAAAAGGTGTTCCGAGAACAAATGAATTTTAATACAAAACACAAAATACCCGTCCGGGAGCAACAAACAGAAAACGCTGGTCAAAATCAGGACCAGGAATAAAGGAAGTAAACAGAAAACGCTTGAGAGAAAATGGCAAGGAATATAGTTGGTAATAATAGGAATAGACAATAGTAGATTTAACGACGCGCAATCACAATCACAAGGCTACACGGCAACGAATAGAATAGGGCAATAATCGAGAGAATTGGCACGGCGTTGAATACTCCGGCAGTAAGTCAACTGCCCAAGCACAAAGATAAAGCCTGTGTAATTAGTCCTTGATGGGTGACAGGTGTGTCGGCGGTAGGCAGGAAAAGCCTGCCCCCTGCTGGCAAACACGGGACGTGACAGTACCACCCCCTCAACGGACGCCTCCCGGCGGCCTACCCGGCTTGGTAGGATGAGCTGCGTGGAAGTCGCGCAGAAGGGACGGATCAAGGATCCAGGAGCGGGGCACCCATTGCCGATCCTCAGGCCCGTAGCCCTCCCAGTCGACCAGATACTGGAAACCCTTACCCCTGCGCCGAGAGTCCAGGATGGTACGAACCGTGTACACCGGGTCACCGTCGACGACCCGCGGAGGGGGGGGCGGAGTGGAAGGCGGAGCCAAGGGACTGGAAACCACTGGTTTGAGCAGGGAAACGTGGAACACGGGGTGAACCTTCATGGCGGGCGGCAGCCGGAGCCTGACCGTGACGGGGCTGACGACGGACTCGACCACGAACGGACCAGTGAATCGGGGCCCCAGTTTCGCGGACGTGCCGGCCAGGCGGAGATCTCTCGTAGCCAGCCACACCTCCTGCTCCACCACGTAAGTAGGTGCCGGGCGCCGACGACGGTCCGCGATCTGCTGGTTCCGGGTCGCCGTGCGGGCCAATGCAGCTCGGGCCTCTTTCCATACGCAGTGGGCTCGCTTGAGGTGATGCTGCACAGACGGGACCTCCACCTGTCCTTCCTGGGACGGGAACAGCGGCGGTTGATACCCGTAGGCCGACATGAAGGGGGACCTACCAGTGGCTGAAGAGACGAGGGTGTTGTGTGCGTACTCCACCCACGGTAGATGGTCGACCCAGGAGGAGGGACTGCGCAGGCATACACAGCGGAGGGCCGCCCCCAGATCCTGGTTGGCACGCTCGGCTTGTCCGTTGGACTGGGGGTGATATCCCGAGGTCAGACTGACCGTGGCCCCGAGGGATCGGCAGAACCGCTTCCATACGCGGGACACGAACTGGGGCCCCCGGTCCGAGACGATGTCCATCGGGATCCCATGGAGACGGAAAACGTGTTGGACTAGGAGGTCGGCGGTCTCCAGTGCAGACGGCAACTTAGACAGCGGAACAAAATGAGCCGCCTTAGAGAACCGGTCCACGATGGTGAGGACGACCGACCGCCCACGGGATGGAGGAAGGCCCGTGATGAAATCCAGGGCGATGTGTGACCAAGGTCGAGGAGGGATGGGCAATGGCTGGAGCAGGCCTGCCGGAGGCCTATGTGAGACCTTGCCGCAGGCGCAGGCGGAGCAGGCATTGATATAGTCCACCACATCCTTCCGAAGCTCCGGCCACCAGAACCGCTGGGTGACGAGATGCACAGTCCGGTTCACCCCAGGATGGCAGGCCACCTTGGACCCGTGCCCCCACTGCAACACCTCCGAGCGCAGAGGTGGGGGTACAAACAACCTCCCTGTGGGGCATCCAGCCGGGACCTGGACACCATCCAGGGCTTCCTGGATCTTCTGTTCAATCTCCCACCTCAACGCCTACACGATGCACCGGGTCGGGAGGATGGTCTCTGGTGACCGGTCCCTCTCCACGGGGTCGTGGAGACGGGAAAGGGCATCGGGCTTGGTGTTCTTAGAGCCAGGAGAGTATGTGAGGATGAAATTAAAACGGGTTAAGAATAGTGCCCAACGGGCCTGACGGGGGTTGAGTCTTTTAGCAGAGCGGAGATATTCCAAGTTGTTGTGGTCGGTGTAGACCGTGAACGGTTCCTTAGTCCCCTCGAGCCAGTGGCGCCATTCCTGTAGGGCGACGATTACAGCTAGCAGTTCACGATTGCCCACGTTGTAGTTGGACTCTGCTGTACTGAGTCGACGAGAGAAAAAGGCGCAGGGGTGCAATTTCTGGTCGACCGGGGAACGCTGGGACAGAACAGCCCCGACCCCTGAATCCGAGGCGTCCACCTCTACGACGAACGGGAAGTCCGGGTTAGAATGGTGCAACACCGGGGGATTTGTGAATGCGGCCTTCAAGCTAGAAAATGCCGACTCCGCAGCCGAATCCCATTTGAATGGGATTTTTGTGGACGTCAGACGGGTCAACGGGAGTACCTTTTGGCTGTAGCCGCGAATAAAACGACGGTAGAAGTTAGCGAACCCCAAGAAGCGTTGCAACTCCTTCCGGTTAGTCGGTGTTGGCCAGTTCGTCACCGCCTCCGTCTTGGTGGGGTCTGCTCTCAGCTTGCCCTGCTCAATAATAAACCCCAGAAAGGAGATGACAGGTACATGGAATTCGCACTTCTCTGCCTTGACGAAGAGCCTGTTCTCTAATAAACGCTGCAATACCAGTCTGACGTGTCGCTTGTGTTCTTGGATAGATTGGGAAAAAATTAAAATATCGTCGAGATAGACGAAACAGAAAATGTTCAGCATGTCTCTCAACACGTCGTTGATGAGACTCTGAAAAACGGCGGGAGCATTTGTCAGCCCGAAGGGCATAACCAGATATTCAAAATGGCCGAGCGGGGTCTTAAAAGCAGTCTTCCACTCGTCACCTTTCCGGATGCGAACCAGGTGGTAGGCACTGCGTAAATCTAATTTTGAAAAGATTGTGGCTGATTGTAAAGGAGCGAAGGCGGAGTCTAGCAACGGTAGCGGATACTTATTTTTTACCGTGATGTCGTTCAGACCTCGATAGTCCACACACGGTCGCAGGGATTTGTCCTTTTTCTCAACAAAGAAAAGCCCCGCACCTAACGGCGATCGCGATGGTCTAATTAGACCTGCAGCGAGCGAGCTGTTGATGTATTCCGTGAGTGCCTCGCGCTCGGGTTTAGACACCTGATACAGCCGTGAGGTTGGCAATGGAGCGCCCGCCTGCAGGTCTATGGCGCAATCGTAGGGTCGGTGCGGGGGCAAGGAGCGTGCGCGATCCTCGCTGAACACCTGTCGCAAGTCATGATAGCAGTCTGGCACTCCGTCAAGGCAGATAGTTTCGGGGATGTCGTCACCGGCACGTTCGTGCTGCCCTACGGCTGATCCTAGACAACGTTCATAACAGTTCCGGCTCCAACTCTCTATTGCCGGACGCTCCCAGGAAATTACGGGGTTGTGAGTCCTGAGCCAGGGCAAGCCGAGAATAACCGGGGCGTTACGACACTGCATTAAATAGAACCGTAGATGCTCAACATGGTTACCGGATAATTTTAGTTTTAGTGGTTCTGTTCTTTGCGTCACGACCCCCAGGAGGCGTCCATCGAGATCACAAACCCGCTTTTTATCGGCCAACTTCTCGACATAACAGCCCAGGTCAGCGGCGAAGTCGGTATCCATAAAACAACCATCAGCCCCCGAGTCTATCAGAGCCCTAACCCGCCGCGACCGGGACCCCTCAAATATCTCGCCCTCGAGTTCCAGTCTCCCGGTGTGTCCCGGCCGGGAGTCAGTTCGCCGAGGCGTGGGGGACTCTGCGCGGGGTCGGGACTCACAGTTTTTGGAGGGCGAGGATGGGGAATGTCCCGGTCAGCTGGGAGCAGCATGAGGTCCCCGTTGACAGCTGTCAGACCGAGCCCGATCGTCGAATCGGCGTCTCTGGAACTCGATGGAGTAGTCCGCAACCGATCGCCTCCCCTGGTGGAGTTCAAGTAGCCGGCCCTCAGCCTCTCTGCCCCGCACGCGATGGTGGAACACCCGGCGAAACGCCGCCACGAAGCCGTGGAAAGAAGACCGGAGGCTCGGCTTCGCGTCGCTTGTCGCCATCGCCCATGACGCCGCCGGACCTGTCAACAGGCTCATAATATATGCCACCTTCGCGGCGTCAGTAGCATAGAGGGAAGGTTGCTGGTTGAAAACGAGCGAGCACTGGTGGAGGAAGTACCCACACTGCCCGTGCTCACCCCCGTAACGTGGGGGGTGTGGAAGTGAAGGCTCCCTCATCATTGTGGGAAATGATGCGGGTGCCTCAGGGGTGGCAGGACGAATCACGGAGGGAGGTGCTCTCCGTTCCTCCAACCGTACAAGACGGGGTTCGAAATCATCGAACCTGTGAGCCAGCATGGAAACCGCGCGGCTGATTTCCGCAATGGCTTGGCCCTGCTGACTCAACTGTTGCTCTCGGCAGGGCAGAGCGGAAAAAATCCTTTCTAAGTCTGCGGGATCCATGGTGGCCGGAGTATTCTGTCACGTTGGGTCCGAAGCGATAAAATGATCGCTTCGTGCCCAACAAGATAATGAGGTGGATCCCCGAAAAAGCAGACAAAGAAAAGGTGTTCCGAGAACAAATGAATTTTAATACAAAACACAAAATACCCGTCCGGGAGCAACAAACAGAAAACGCTGGTCAAAATCAGGACCAGGAATAAAGGAAGTAAACAGAAAACGCTTGCGAGAAAATGGCAAGGAATATAGTTGGTAATAATAGGAATAGACAATAGTAGATTTAACGACGCGCAATCACAATCACAAGGCTACACGGCAACGAATAGAATAGGGCAATAATCGAGAGAATTGGCACGGCGTTGAATACTCCGGCAGTAAGTCAACTGCCCGAGCACAAAGATAAAGCCTGTGTAATTAGTCCTTGATGGGTGACAGGTGTGTCGGCGGTAGGCAGGAAAAGCCTGCCCCCTGCTGGCAAACACGGGACGTGACAGTTAATTTCCCTGTTGTTCGAGTCAAAGGTTTTGTGACTATTGAAAAGTCATGGTGATACATTTTATGTTTGAAATCAATCAATTTGCACTCAGGAGACTTCTGTTTAAGAAAAAGTCAAATGAATAAACAGTTGCATGTGATATACCTGTTTCAAATGAACCAAAAGAAATTCTTAAGATTGTTGAAATTAAAATAAAAATGGAAATGTGAAACAGACTGGCTTACTAAAATTTGTTGAATAATATTGTTGTTCAATGTAAAGAATGTCAGCCAAGGTCGGCCCCCCGACATTTTACCACATAAAATCTGGCCCCCTTGGCAAAAAGTTTGGACACCCCTGGTCTAGAGGAACTAGGTTTGGCCTTCAGTTTATGACCTCAAAATGAAGCGCTTTTGGATTGCCTCATGACAATAATAAATATACATCAGCAAGTCAACTTCCGACTTCAAGAAATTAATTAAAAAAACACAGGGTCATGTAGGCTTGGATTTTTCCCGTTTTTAATAAAACCCAAACCTGCCTTTTACGTTTACTTGTGTTATTTAGATTTTTTTTTCATAAAGGGAAACATGGATTTGTTCCTTCTTGTAATATGAGTGTGTTTATTCATTTATTTATTTCTTGATTTGACGGGGACAATGCAGTAAAAAATGTAGTGCCGTGAAAAAGCATTTGTCCCTTTCCGGATTTTTGTGTTCTTTGCATATTTAATAACACTTAAACCAATCTTAATATCACACAGAGACAACCCAAGGAAATAGAACATGCAGTTTGTAAATGTCAATTTACCGGTAATTTATCAAGGCAGAACCTTTTTTTTTTTAAAATGCTAACTGTACCTCACTCACTCACTCTGCCGCAAAAAGTTGAGGTTTAGCAAGGTCGGCGCCTTTTATGTGTGCATTTTATTTCCTGAACTCTGTATGGTGTGACAAAGAATTACTTCTTGGCCATATAACCAAGGCACAACCTTATTATCTCTGAGTGAAATAACAGCGGTGCATCCACACGTGTACTTTGTGGTTTCATCATGGCCAACCCGCTAAAAACATTTGTGGCTCCTGCCCTGTAGGTAAATGTTTGTACGTTGAACTTCCACTTCACGAAAAAATGCATGAAAGGCAATTTTCATAATTCACAATATAGGGATGCATTCCATTCCTGTTAGAGGTCACGTTTGTTTTTGAAATGTGAACAAGTACATGAAAAGATTGGATGAAATATAAACAATGCGAGTCGGGCATCATGCGCTGCTGTGTTAACAAATCCTGTGTGCTCTCAGGTTGCTCCCGCTTTCACGGCGACTGAAGAGGCAGTGTTCAGCGACCACACAGCCTTCTCCTACCAGGCCAAGGGTTGGCAGTGAGGCGGAGGAATTTTGGCTTATCTCCTTGTGTCAAGGCAACATCTTTGTTCACTACAGCAGTTACATGTCATCACATCCTTCAGCTGTATTGTTTCAGCGACAAAAGTCTTTTTGACAGCAAAACACCGCAATACACTTTTGGGCACTTTTCCGGCGAATTTTGGCATATTCCTAGTCAAATGTGATTTGTATTTTTTACTAATCAACCATTTGGGTGAGTTGCATTCAGCATAAAAGCTGTCAAAACAAGTCATGCAAGTGACTTTGTTGTGATGCCTGGTGGGACAAATCAAAACCATCCTGTCATTTTTGTTCCTAATGTATTGTTTGTGACTGGCATGTGTATTTAAGTGTTTTTTGTATGCAGAAAATCTTCTACAATCAAATTCTTGAAAAAGTAAAAAAGCCCAAATAGACATCGGGGTAATGCTTGCTTTTTGCGCAATTAGTATTGAAGTGCAGAGAGGCATTCTTTAATCTAAAATTGTGAACTGAGATGACATCACAGGACGACTAGCAGACATGGGAGGCAACCATGAAAAACATGACTGTGTCATTGCCTCTGGTCGTGTGCTGGAATTGATGTTTTCGTGTGCTCGAATTGTTGGCAGGCGCTGCAGTCTGAGGCCAGAGAAGAGATTGTAGCATACAAGATATGTCACAAGGTCACTTAAGTGAGCGTCGCCAATGTCTTTGCCCTGTGCTATTGAATTCCTTGCCCGACTCTGTTCATCAGAAACACACCAGCTCTGCATAATAATGAAGTACGTACCCAACCTCGACCGATAATCTTTGGACTGTGCACGCATCCTGATCATCGGGAAGATTTTGACCCCTTTCTGGTCCAAGTCAGCAAAGCTCATATAATTCAATGTCTCTGATACTTTATCCTGACCTATTATTCTGTGGTGTCATGTGTATTAAAACAACAAGCCTTACCCCCCGAAATGTTAAATTTGACCACTGTTTGTACTGGAAAAGCCTTGAGAAAGGCTTATCAACTCTGTGATCGTTACATGCAATGATAGAATAGCACATGGACTCATATATGGCCAAGATAGAGATAAGACGGTTCTATATAGAGTGCAAATGAATGTGTAATTTTACTACTGTGATTGTAATTGCGCACATGTATCTAAAATTGGGTTGCTTCAAGTCAGTAAACCTCAATGTTGAGGGGCTTAATATGGCGGTTTTATCTCCTCTCATGGCATGCTTATCAGTCTATTTCTGTCTCTGGCGTCTAAATCAAAATGTCTGATCAATATATGAAAATTCTAAATGCATAATGAGGAATAAATTCCATGGGGGGTTTTTTGGTCATTTTTTTTACTACAAGCATATAAGCACGGGGCATCATAGGAGTGAGAAAGCGTTCAAATGCTTCGGCTGCAAAATGGATCTAGATAGCTCCATTTATTATGACTTGTTTGACAAGACGAGGAGCAAGGCGATAGTGGAACTGGGTGACAAAGATGATAATCTCAGGACTCATTAAAGGATAAGAGAAACTGCGCTGAGAGGACACCGCCAACTGATTCTTGCCTGTTAACGAAGATCATTTGAGACAAAAGGCTATGGAGAACACACGGGGAGATATATAGAAATGCAAATGCAGCTGGACAAAGACCAAGATTATTTGGGGGAGTGTGGGTTTGTGACCTTTTGTTCCTGGAACAAAGGGTGATTGTGTCCTCTGTGTGCATAAAATGTGACTAAAGGAGTGGGTAGTTTTAGATGACACAGAATAGCACCATTACATCTTTATTTGATGTGTACTCCAGTGCTGTTGTGGGTAGCTAACATGAGGTGAAACCCCATCAAATCAAAGTCAAGGTATCAACCTCTGAGATGTTTCTCAAGGGCATGAAAATTAAATTTCCCAATCGGTTAAACAGGGGAGGGAATGTATTAGGTGGGGATATTAGTTTAACTGAGTAAATTGATGATTTCCTATCATAAATTCTTATGCAAATTTCATCCATCCATAATTTCTAAATCTTGTCCTCATTAGGGTCGCACGTGTGGCAGTTTGTCAGTCTTCTGACACCAATAAACCAGATTAAAGGCTTTAAAAGGACAGCGGGGGAACAGGGTACACGTGCGGGACTAATATAGAACCTTTCTCCCTTTCACAAAGTCATAATGATGGTAGTAGCTGCACTGGATACCATACAAGGAATCAAATCAACTCCTTCACTGATTCTAGGGCAATTAAGACTTGCCTATATTTCTCAAGAATGACCACTGCAAGTCTCAGTAGTGTCCAATTAAAATGTCTCATCTCTACCAGCTGAGCCATGATGTCATAAAAGGAGTGCGAGCGGAGGGGCACGTACTCAGGCAAAATGATAAATCTAACCATCACCTTAATTACGCCATTCGGAGTTGGTATCAAATTAGCAAATCCATATTAATCTGGAGACAAGTCTTGTTGATAGCAATTTCTCAACACTTGGTACCCATAAACCCATTTTCATCTTGTAAACATAGATGATGTAATCAGGATGCACAGCATATTCTTCAACACCCCACTACATGGTGGCGGTGGTTGCTTTTTGTCCAAACCAAATCATAAAAGTCAGTGCCAAAAATGTTTTGCGTTCATTCACTGAGATGAGGAATTTTCCCAGTCAGCATGACGGCAGCCAGAATTATCCAGTCGTCTACTTCCTTTGCATGACCCGAACAAGATTGAAATAAAAAAACTACCACAAGCAAATATTTTCTTGTTGCAAAAGGAAGTAGAGAAAAATGGAGTTCAATCAGTTCAAATAGTTCACCTTTCCTTGCCCTGCCAACAGGTGAAATGGTGTGATTCTGCTGTTGGATCCACAACGTAATATATGGAAATATGTACAATACCAAAAACATGTTGCTGATTTATTTGCATTTACACTAGTTTACACCAACCCTTCATTCTTTATTGAACAATTATGTATTTAATTCATAAATATGTGAACAGTGGGCATCACGCCCTCTGAATCATTGGAAAAAAAATATTATATTTGAACATATTATGATTATTATTGTTACAGTATCATTGTAAATCTACAAATCACGTGCGGCTTTAACCGAAGAGGGGGGAAAAACAGGAAAAAAAAAAGTCAGTTCCTAAGAGGAGTGGCTCCCGTCATTTACTTCAAAGAGCCAAACGAACCGGCTCTAAGAGTCGGTTCATTCGTGAATGACAAATCACGATTGATGACTGCACTATATATTGCAAAAGGCTAAGGCCACCACAAGCTTTTTTTTTAAATAATGAACCAAAAATTTCTAAATCGACAAAGGTGCACTTTCTCCTTTGCAGCATTCTAATTATACAGCATATGATTACCATATTTTCCGCACTATAAGGCGCTTTGTAGTATAAGGCGCACCTTTGATGAATGGCCTATTTTAAAGCTGTTTGCATATATCGGCCGCCCCACATTTATCAGGCGCAGAGAAAAGAAGCAAGTGGCTGCGGTTGCATTATGCATCCAGTCGGTGGAGCTACGCTAAAGGAAAAACAATACAATTCAACACAGATTTATTTAATATTTATATAAAGCTTTCACCACTGCTGAAGCTGTAGCAAGGTGCTTAACAGAACATTTAAAATACTATGTCCAAGAAATCAGAATATTGATCCATATATAAGGCGCATTGGATTATAAGGTGCACTTTTCGGCTTTTGAGAAAATGTAATGCTTTTAGGTGCACCTTATAGTGCGGAAAATACAGTAACCTACCATTGCTCAAACAATACATTTAATGTCTGAAGACTTTTGCACAGTACTATATATGCAGGCCTTGTCTGATATATGTCAAAACATGCCAAAATGCTTTTAAAGAATTACAGGTACTGTTTCCCATATGGCATTTGTGCTAGCAGCAACAATCCACATATATGCTCCTCACATACCACGGATGTGTGAGTTTCCCTGCAGCCACCAGCAAATAACATATTGATTATGCCAGGAGCACAAACACTAACACACAAGATTAGGACACATACACATTTCATATAGTGAGAGGGAAGACTGAATTGGGAAAGCAGCTGCTGGCTATTTCATATATGCACATAATTGCCTTCTTTGCAGAATCCCACAGAGAGAAAGGCATACATTTGTGCTTATTCGGTGTTGGCATTGCCAAACATTTTAAAAGGAATTATTTCACATTTAACTGAATTCAAGTTTCGTCCTCGCTTACAAGACAGAATAAAACTTATCTAAGGTTGGCAAAACTCTCACATCATGGTATTTGATGAGAAGAGATGTTTTTCCCCGATAACTTAATTTCAACTTGAGTTTTAATGTTTGTTTGAAACTGATCACACGAATTAGCACAGGCGGACATTCTGTCAGTAATGATAGATAATTGGAAGGTCCGTCAGTCAGTCCATGTATGAAAACACACTTTCATCAATAAGTCCTTTGGTTTAGGCGTCTTTTTTTTTTTTTTTGAAGGACGGCCATTTTGCTGACGATGGACGATGAAAACTCATGAACGCATGAAAAATCATGAAAACTGTCATGAATGGCCTTTTATATCTTATTAAATTGGTTCACAGCGTTGGTTGCTTCCATTATGGATAGAGGATGCTATTTAAATGGACCTGGAATGATGAAAAAACTGGGGAGAGTGGATTATGAAGTATAGGATCCACATTCAGTTCTAACCTTGTGAAATATCATACATTGAAGAAAGGAATACATTTGGGCCTTTTCCACACGGAAATGGAGCCGATCCTTTTATTTTTTGTTATGAAACCTTTCAGGGACAGCAGTTACTACAGTGGACCACTTTTCATTTTATCAGGTTGCAGGGTGCATGAAAGGGTTAAAATGTTTCCATATACTGTACACAGAATTGTTTTAGGAAATGTGTGTCACTAAAACGATGTACAGTAGTCTGCATGCCAGACCAGAAGAGGTGCTGTAATGTTGCCACAGTAGTCGCCAAAAATCAGAGAATAAGAAATGGAAACGTACAGCAATGCTGGAGAAGGCGAAGAACAAAATCTTCAAACATGTTCGTCCACCACTGTATTGTTGGCGGTCTTCCCGCAATGTCTTAACTCTTTTTCCTGCTTTATTTTCAATTTCCTGACTCTTTTGTTTTCCTCTGCCGGGTTTCTCTGCTTTTGTTCCCGGGCTTGGCGTGGTCTCTGATGTGATGTGCCTGCTAGGGGTTGAACAACTCAAGATTTTCTGTAGTTGATGTTGATGTGATGATAGTAGGGTCAGCGTCAAGCAGTGGCGGGCCGTGCATTTCAACCATAGGCCTTCAGTGACGTCACATACATTAACACAATATAGGATCATCAACCAGCACTATATTTCAGGAGCTTTTAAAACCATCAAGTATGCATTCACAATTAAGAGGAGGAAACTAAATTTACAGATATTGTCAAAAATAAAAAGATTTAAAAATACTAAATAAAATGCCACCCAAATTACGCTGTGTGATCTTAAACAAGTCTGTCCAATAAATTGTGCAATGTCGCAGTTTCATATAAGACACCAACCACACAATAACAAAACAAATTATTCTTTGAAAATAAAGTTAACATATCATTTGCATTTTGAGAATCGGCTATACAACAGCAAATAACTGAAAATGTTGAGCCTGAGATTGAACGAACTTTAGTGCACGAAGGTGACTACAATGCGCAATTATAAATTGCAGGTGAGCAGATCTATTTGATACATTTGTGTATCTTTGTCATTTTATTTTGTTACCATTAATTTAATACTAATGAAATAAAATGACAAGAAGAAATGTAAAATAAAATCCATTTACCCACCAATGTAGTGCCTGTTCACTGAGCTGCAGATCTACGCGAGTGTTCCCAAACGTTTTTAAACGCACCGTAGCTTGTAAGTGCCCAGCCGTGCTCTGATATTTCCTTACTGCCTTGGTAAAACAACTTAAATGGGTAAACCCAGTGTGGCTCAAAACACCAAATCGGTCTGTTGCAAACAATCGGCATTCCCAGCAGTACAACTTGCAGCATTTCTCAGAGACTGTGAGCCACGGGTACCGTTCATAATTGCTCGTCTGAAAATGACGGACAAATCCTTTTCCTTGCTGGGACAGGCTAGCTAGCGCAGGAGTTGGGTGACCTCTTTGCACAATATCCAGCTTTTCGTGGAAGGTTCGTCTTGAAAATTGTGTGGAAAGTAGTTCTGCAACCAGATCAATGTCTTCTTCTTAGACCATTTTGGGTTAAAATGCAGTGATAGGTCCCTCTAGCAGGCGCTAATCCAATCACCGAATGCGCACGTCCAGTCTCGACGTAAGCCCTTTTAGCTGGCCCTGGTACTCAGACTCGTGATCTGATTGGCTATTGCAAGCTGATTGTGTCCGTTCACTTACAGCGCACAGGGGCCTGCTCTCTTTCATCTGAAGGCCCAGAGCAAATGTAATTTACCTGGCAACACAAGCTAGCTGAAACATGATTGGTTATGGAAACTCTACCATAATAATTAAGTCATAATCAATGTTATTTAAAATAACATTGAAAGCCACTCGACTAAGTGGAAATAATATGACGTAACGAATACAGAGAATAATTTTCTTTACATACTTATGAAAAGAAAACAGCATAAATTAAATTTGTTATTCTCAGAAAAGTAAATTTATTGAATGTACTTTTCTGAGAATGTTTCGGCCAGCAGAGAAGGCCTTGCTGGTCCTGACGGAACGCCACTGGCGTTGTTGGATTTATTATTTTTTAGTAATCATACATTCGCGTATTATTCGATTGATTCTCGCGTCGTCAATTTATGCTCGCAAAGAAGAATGCTTCTGCCTGTCATGATAGTTTGATTTTGCTTGCAAAGAAAAACGCTTATGCTTGCAATCATTGGTTGGCTTTGCCTGCAATGAAGAACGCATATGCTTTCAATAAAGATATATCCTTTCTTATTTACTCACATCTATAATCATTATATATTCTTCATTATATGATCACTTTTGCTTGCTGTACTGTGTGAAAGGTTTAGGGTCGCAACCACCTTTCCGAGAACGTGGTTGGGAAGAGATAACTGTTAAGACTAAACAGTGAGCAAGGGTGAACAGTGAATGGAGACATCAACACCAGCTGCAACGTGATGTTTATGTGACATTTGCACACATGTACGTAAATTGCACTCACATAGACACACATAGTCAAACAAGTTCAGTGTGTGTTCAACAGCCCCCACCCTTTAGGTTGGACACACCTATGTAGTAGCTTTCCCAATAAATGAGGAGGTGAAGGGGGAGATCGTTAGGGTTACGTGCCGAGAACTGAAACCGAACGCTTCTCCTCGTTCCCTCCTGGTACCAGAATCGAGTCTCCTGTCTCCTCCTTTTGATTATTCCTGAGTGTCAAATTGGACCAACCTGACATTTTTGGGGGCTCGTCCGGGATTGCAACATACCTGACGCATCCAGACGCTGAGTCGACGGCCAGCAAGACCGTGGCCACGGCAAAGACACCCTTTCTGGGACTGGGTTTCAGCTTCTCGTCTGGGGGCTAAGGGTTGAAGCGAATCCCAGAGGAGAGAGGACGACTCTTGGTGGTAAGTAGGGCGGCGGTGTCCTGTACGTACTTAAACTCCGCATCAACACTCTAGGTGAGTGTTTGCGCGCCGGGTTTGTAAAGACGGAGGTCGGGGTGGTCTTTAAACCTGTTTTTAATTGAAACCCTCTCAGGACAGGTGTTGCAGATTTGCAACGTCCGAATACCTAGACTACACCTGGTTTGAGAACCTATTTGAGCCTGAGAGGGGTTTGTTGAGAAGGGACTCTTTCAACGTTGATAAACCTGTTTTTAATTGAAACCCTCTCAGGACAGGTGTTGCAGATTTGCAACGTCCGAATACCTAGACTACACCTGGTTCGAGAACCTATTTGAGCCTGAGAGGGGTTTGTTGAGAAGGGACTCTTTCAATGTTGATTGAGTGTTTGCGCGCCGGCAAAAAAGGGTCTTTTTAAGCCGCAAAGCCCTGAGCCATACTAGTCCCTATCAGGCATACAGACCGGCAAGTCTCATTAACTGGTGAGAGCGACGGTGTCCTGCACGTGCTTAAACTCCGTGTGTAAAAAATGTGTATTAAACTCCGGGTATAAATAATGTGTATATAGTGCGTTACCTCTGGTGAAGGTAGTCGGATAAAAGCAAATTAAATGCGCATAAATGAATGACTGTGTAACTGTGTGAGTGGAGGTTCGCTACCTCATCTGAACAGGACATTTGTTGTGGCAACTGTCTGAGGAAGCAGATGCAAGAATTTCCCGCCACCTTGGTGGTAGAAGGTTGGAAATTACCTCAGTCGGAGAAATTGCCACCCTGTTCATGGGAAAAGTCCGCCTAGTTACCCTAGGTAAATCGCTGACTCTCAAAAATTCTCAAATTCTCAAAGTTCCGCCCCCAAGTTCACAATGGGGGTGCAAAATAGTAAGACCGTGGAGAGAGGTGATCCCAAAAAGAAGTTAACAAGTAAGGACTGGAGATTCGTAGAGAGCCAATGTCCTTCGAAGATAAAACATTTAGATACGTGGATGGAAAAATCCAAAAATTCGCTGGACAGCTGAATACACAAACGTTGATGCGCCTGCAGGATAATATTAGATCAATGTGCAAGAATGACAAAACGAAAATGGATAAGGATGGGTTTGGAGACATTGATTTCTGGGTGTCCTTGGCTGAAAAGAGGCGGAAAGTGAAAGTAAAGAGGGGTTTAGAGAAAGTGGAAAGAGGGGATTGTGTAAGTGAGTTTGAAAAGAATGAGGTAGACGTTATGTTTCACAGGAAAGAAGATGAATCGGGTCCGGTAGGTATACTGACAGGGGGAAAACGGAAAGTAGAAAGAGAGAATGCATTGGAGCAGAAAGAAGAAAGACAAAATTAAAAGTTTGGATGTGCTTAACTTGGTTGTGAGCGGTAGCAAGGTGAATATTTTGGTTTGTCTGTAGGGTTGTGTCTGCGAATATGTGTTGGATTAGTCTTTGCGTGTGGGTGTGTAGATAAGCGTGACTCCTGGCGCGACTCATGGAGTCTTGTTTGTTTTGTTTTCTGGCTTTTGCAGTGTAGAAGGTTTGTATGGCATCTATTATAATTACTTGTAATTGTAACGGTTTTTATTATAATTCCTAACGCCACTTCAGCTTCATTATTTCAACCGGCGCTACATGAAGTATGTGTAAATCAGGTAAAGAAATAAAATGGTTGAGTATGGGTGTGGTGACACAGAGAGTTTTGGATACTTATAGTGGGTGAAAGGCAAGTGAAAATATTGATGGTGAGACGTAAGGTGATGATGGAAGTTGAGTATGTTGAGAATAAAGAAAGGCACAGGCAGGTGAGGTTTGACACAGTGATGCTACGAATGAGGAGGTCACCGTGTGTTCAGGTTGAAAAGGACCGGAAGGTCACGAGATGCTTAGATGGTTGTTTGTAAGTCGTAAACACAATTTTTTGTTTGTGTTGAGTGGTCGTCAGTGGATGTGTGTGGGACTTTCTGGGAGGAGGTGGAATGTGTAAGTATACAGTGAAGGCCTTGATTTGGATGATTTGTAAATGTTACGTGTCTGTGGGTTTCAATTATCTTATTTGTTTTATAAATGCTTCTGTTATGCTGCTAATTGCCAGAATGTTCCGATTATGTTCCAATGTTTTTTAGATTACATAAGATGCACATTTCTCTTGGAACAGGAGCAGAGCCATCACGGCTCCTGATGTGGGAGAAATGATGGTCTTGTCTCATGCAATTTTGTAAATTCAGTTACAACTTTACCATCCGTGGATTGTGTTGTGCCTTCCGTCATTATGAAATTTAATGACTAGAGTTGAAGCTATCGTCGAACATACAAATTCTTGTTGGTTTGAGTCATTAAAAAAAACATCAGATTTTAAGACACATCTCATTTGTGCATACACAGGCTGGATTTCTAATTTGGTTCGTCACAAGAGCAAAATCTTCCAGCTTTAATCAGCATGTTTCAGGGTCACGTGTGAATAATTTACAATTGGCTTCGTTAACTTAGTATGACTGCACGTTTTAAGGTCAACAGTGGCATTTTTGAGAATCACGCACCCTAGGTGGTGTTTACCAAAGACAGTTGTGGCATAGATAAGCCTTTTGGCAGCCTTGAGCAGTGTATGGTGCGAACTCTGCATGCTGGAAGAGTGCTAGGAAGAAAAAAAAAGGGATGAGCTGTTGCACACTAGCATGACGTTTTTTGTCGCCTGGATGGCATTTATTTTGTGTGTCTATGTTGTTATGCCGATCCCCTTTAACGCTGGAAAAATGCACAGTGCTTAACCGTGCTACTTTGTTATTGCTTCCTGATGGGTGTTTGTTTGTTTGTTTGTTGGAATGTAAACAGGTAATAGTGATTTGAGAGGTTGTAGGAGGAAGTACAACAAACTCATCTCATCTTATCTCCCGTTTTGTGTGTGTGTTGATTTGTTTCATATTAATATTGCAATAACATGCATGACGGGCTGATTGGAAACTCTAAATTGTCCCTAGGTGTGAGCATGGGCTTGGGTGGTTGTGCTTGTGTCTGTGTGCCCTGTAATTGGTTGGCGACCGGTTCAGGTTGTCCCCCTCCTACTGCCCGGAGATGGCTGGAATAAGCTCCACCCACCCCCGCGAACCTCGTGAGGGTACGGCGGATCGGGGAATGGATGATTGAGTGAATTGCTTAATATAGTACTGGGTCGTTTTTTGTGTACCGGTACATCTCGGTTTAACGGGCGAAGGCAGGAGTCTAGATATATACAAGCGCGTTTTGCGGTCTATATTTAGGTAGGTTTGTGCGACTTTCGGTTTGTGCACGAACTGTTTGAGCATATACGGGAGCATATTTATGCGTCGCTTTTCAAAATTGGTGCCCCGTTACATTACGGCATCTCATCAGTTTATTGGCTTAAAACTGATTTGTATAGTTATTTTGCGGTTTGCTTTTGAACCTCTTTTTGGACACAGAGGGTGGGACCCACATTTTCTGGTCAGCATGGTGGCCAACGGCCATCTTGATGTCCAAGTCGTCCGGGTCCATACTGGTTTGGTTTGGTTTGGTTTGGTTTGTTTGTCGAGCGACTCGAGATTTGATGTGCGATGCCTGCAGCAGGAGCTCATTTGGCTTTTGTTTCTAATGCTTGAAGGTCTTTTTGACGAAGACATGGAAAATTTCTTTTTACTTTCTTTGTTAAGGTCGCGGTTGTTGTGACTGCGCCTTGTGAATTAGAGTATGTTGTATAACACGTGAAGTATTGTTAATTTAGTGTGACGAATGTTGTTCGTTGTTGTATCAAGTTGTGATATTTACGCGGCTCGCACAGCAGCGATTTATTTTTTTTGTGAGGGGGGACTTGCTGACTAACAGCAACATGATAACGTTTTGGGTTCAGTTCACTTCTGTTTTATATGCGGCAACAAATTGGGCAGTGAACCCAAACTTCTTTTTTGTGTCATGGATTATCTCACGCATTGGCAGGGGGAATGGTGTCTCTGGTTCGGAAACATCATACAACCTACGGTTTTAACCAATGTTGGGATACGGTACATTTTGAACTACATCTCCATTTCAGATAATGTACATGGTTTTCGTTGAATTAATGAGGGGATGCCATATTGCCGGGGTTTGGTTGAGGCTTTTCCAAAAAGGGTCGAAAATTGATAAAATGGAATGCATGTTTCACATTTTATTTGAGACGCTATTGCTCCTGCCATCCACAATCTGCAGGATTGGTAGCATGTCTGAAAGTATATGGTTAAAATTCAATTAAAGAAGTTGAATTGAAATTGAATGACTTATATGTTAATATTACGAGAATGGTGTTTTCTTCTTTGTTTGAAATATTGTTTGGGAGACCATATAAATAACTGATAATTTCTACAAAATTGTGAACTAGGAAATGAAGCTGATTCGGTTGACAATATGTGAGAACGTTTAGAAAGAAAAAAAAAAGGAATTGAGATTGCCGTAGGACGATTGTGCTTTTTCACAGCAGGTTCCAGCAGACATGGCTCTGATTCGAAACATGAAAAACAAACACTGTGTTTCTTTGAAGTGTTGATGACCACACCGTTTGATGGACATTGTAAAAAGGTCATCTCGACAGAAACATCCACTGATGAAGGTGAGCAAAGTCCGGTGACGCGATGGGCACAGTATTTTAGTTACTGGGAACATCAAACGACCGGCGGAAGAAGTTTCAAGACACCTTTGCACTCATTTAGGGTGTGTTTCTGTCGACATGCTAGAATATCAGTGGTGGCATGTCATTTCCTGTTATATGATCACACTAACACATGGTCGACTGTTCTCCTTTTTTTATATGGTATTTGTGCTCTCCTTTAGCACATGTGAAAGGGGATGTATTTTTTTTGGTAATAACCTACATTTTGTGAATAGATCTAGACGAGGGGTGTCAAACTCATCTGTGTCATAGGCCGCTTTGGGGTTACACCTTCCTTCGATGGGCCGGTACGACGGAGAAATTTGATTAAATGGTTATATTTTATTAATTGTACAACTCAACTCAACTGTGTTTATAGAGCAACTTGAATCAACCATCGCTGTATACAAAGATATGTACATGGAGTGGATCTATCAGAAATACAATGATGAAATTATTTGCTAACAACTACATATGGATGAATTCTGCCAATTCTGAAGCCAGTCATATTTTGTTCGATTATTGTTTCATTGAGTGTTTTAACAGGTAACAAAATTATCACAAAATCCCGACATTATTCATATAGAATTTGGGCATTTCGGTACAGATTTTAGCAGGGTTTATGGCAGTTGATGCGCGTCAATTGCTTTCACGGGCCACATAAAGTACATGGGGTTTCGACTTTGACACCTGTGATCTAGATGATCTAGGGAAGGGAAATGAAGAAACACATTGCGGCACAAATTGTTGTATACTTTTTTTGTTTTGGCGGCAAAAGTATTTCATTTATAATCGATCTAGTTGATCTCATTATGAAAGTAAAAAATAAAAATTGAGAAGTGAACACACCATGAGTGGTAGAAAAGAGCAGAACTTGTTTTATTTGGGTTTGTTTTGGAGGTTGAAGTGATTTGTGTACTGTGCTCCTCTGGTGATGTTGCTCGGCTGAAATTGAATTTATTACCGTTTATTGGTTTATTTCTAGTTCAAATGGTGCATTAATTTGGTCCGTAATGGTTCAGATATGGATTTTAAATAAATTTCTTAGGGGATTTTATGCGTTTAGGATCTTTTCTTTGGTGGTAAAAGGAAAAAGGTAAACAACCCGACAGTAATATAGTTATTCCCTGCTAAAAGTTGAGCTATATTTCATTCTTTTGTTATTTTATTTTTATTTTATGTTACTGCGGATACAGTGTGATGCAGTAGTGTACTTCTACTGATTTTGAAGGCAAATGATGGTTATCGCGGACGAGAGTTTTTCATTTTCTGGTGTCTGCGCATTGGTATCACTGCTTTTGCCACTAACTGTGTTTCCATCAACAGTGGAGGATATACAGGGGGCTGCGTTATCGTCGATGACGGAGAGTAGCCTTCTCCGGTTCCGGCGTGACGCCTCCTGGAGGGATGGCGATCCCACCTATATAGACGCAATTGGGGTTCCTCGTGGCGTGCCAGATGAGTATAAGTTGGTTAACCAGATTGCTGCCGGTTGGGAATCCATTTTCATTTGGGTTACCCCTAATAAGAATGTTGACAGGATCAACTACCTCCACTACAATGTCCAGAAGCTCGGAAATTTTACTGAGGAAGCCGTTTGGGCTATAAAAGAGGAATTGGCGGCCACCTCCCTGATGGCGTTTCAGAACCGCATCGCGGTTTATATGCTCTTGGCAGAGACCAATGGAGTATGTGCGATGTTTGGTGACCAGTGTTGTACGTTCATACCTAACAACACCGCGCCTGATGGCGCCCTCACCAAGGCCATTGAAGGCCTCCGCACCCTGAATCGCCAAATAAGGGCCCATTCCGGCGTGAATACGTCCTTCTGGGCGGAGTGGTGGCATAAGGCCTTCGGAGAGTACAAGGATTTGGTGTTTTATGTACTAATCTCTTTTGCTCTTTTTGCAGCTGTCTTGACGTTGTGTGGATGCTGTTGCATTCCCTGTATCAGAGTGCTGCTTATCCGGCTTATTACTACAGCTGTCGCACCCACGACGTCTAAAGTCAATGAGATGTATCCTCTGTTGTTGTTTGATGGCAGTGATTCTGAGGTTGTTTATGCCTCTTCAGGTGATGACGTGATTTCGCTTCGGCATCAGGGGGGCATGGATGGTTTTTGGTCGTTTTGCTCCCTGCCCCTAGGGGTAGCTATGTTTGCGTGTGCGGCATGACTCCACTGAATAAAGTCCGTCGGGAAGGTTCTGTGTGATGATACGAGCAAATGTAGGATGAACAGGGGGGAATGTTGGATTTATTATTTTTTAGTAATCATACATTCGCGTATTATTCGATTGATTCTCGCGTCGTCAATTTATGCTCGCAAAGAAGAATGCTCCTGCCTGTCATGATAGTTTGATTTTGCTTGCAAAGAAGAACGCTTATGCTTGCAATCATTAGTTGGCTTTGCCTGCAATGAAGAACGCTTATGCTTTCAATAAAGATATATCCTTTCTTATTTACTCACATCTATAATCATTATATATTCTTCATTATATGATCATTTTTGCTTGCTGTACTGTGTGAAAGGTTTAGGGTCGCAACCACCTTTCCGAGGACGTGGTTGGGAAGAGATAACTGTTAAGATCAGGCGCCGACAGCGATGGCAGCCTCGGTCACACGCTCCCTAGTATTATCCCTGTTTTTGTCATTTTCGTTTGTTTTTGGCGACCCTGAGCGGCTTACTTACACGAGGGAAAAGTTGCTGCGCATTGGGGAGTCTACGCTCGGTCTTTTTTCACCAGCACACGAAAATCCACAAGGTTTTTCGGAGCTAATCGCGAGCGGAGCGGCTGCGCTGTACGGAGCATGGAAACGCCGCCGGAGGAGGGGGAAGCGAGCCGGCGTGCTCGTCAAGCTCCGGCAGGGTGGATTTCGAACCCCGCTCCCATCGATCCATCTTGCTAATCTACGATCTCTGCCAAACAAGATGGTCGAACTTCTTCTCCTCACAAAGACCAACAAAACATTTGCACGTTCTGCTGCGCTCTGCTTCACTGAAACCTGGCTCAGTGACCGCCATCCAGATCCCGCGCTACATCTACCCGGCTTCCGCCTTCTGCGAGCCGACCGCGACATGGAGCTATCAGGGAAATCGAAAGGTGGTGGGATTTGCTTCTATATCAACGAAGAATGGTGCACTGATGTCACGAAGCTCGACGCACACTGCAGCCCGGACCTGGAGTCGCTGTCTTTAAACTGCAAGCCATTCTACTCGCCACGTGAGTTCACCTCCTTTTTACTAGTCGGTGTTTACATTGCGCTACAAGCTAACGCTAACACGGCGATACAAACGCTAGCCGAACAAGTAAACAAACTCGAGCTAAAATACCCAGAGTCACCCCTGATCATTTTGGGCGATTTTAATAGAGCACATCTTAACCGTGAACTTCCCAGATATAAGCAGCACATCGACTGTTTCACCAGAGAAGGCAACATTCTAGACCACTGCTATACAACAATCAAAAATGCATACCGATCGGTCGCCCGCGCAGCATTGGGTCTTTCTGACCACAATTTAATCCACTTAATACCTACATACAGACAGAAACTCAAATGTGTTAAACCGGTTGTTAAGACTGTGAAAAAATGGACAGATGAAGCAAAGCTAGCCCTACAAGAATGCTTAGACTGCACTGATTGGGGCGTCTTTGAAACTTCAACGGGCACACTGGATGAATACACAGACACTGTAACATCATACATCAGTTTCTGTGAGGACATGTGTGTACCAACGAAGTCCTTCCGTTCGTTCAACAATAACAAGCCATGGTTTACTCCCAAACTCAGGCAACTCAGGAAAGAGAAAGAGGCCGCATTTAGAAGTGGAGATCGGGCACTGTACAAACATGCCCGAAACCAATTGACGAAGGAAATTAACATCGCAAAGAGAAGCTATGCAGAGAGGCTGAAAAAACAGTTCTCTGCTAACGACTCTGCATCTGTATGGAAGGGCCTGAAAGCAATCACTAACTATAGAATGCCACCCCCCCAAACAGTGAACAATACGGGTCTTGCTAATGAACTAAACATGTTTTTCTGCCGATTTGAAAAGGACACCCCCATTTCCCACTCACACCCACCTCTACCAGAAACCACTCTACCTACCCCCCCACCCTCTTTTTCTCCACTGCAGATCCACGAACAGGACGTGAGACGGCCCTTCAAGCAGCAAAAGATCAAGAAGGCTCCGGGGCCCGACAAAGTGTCCCCCTCCTGCCTGAAAGTCTGCGCTGACCAGCTGGCTCCGGTCTTCACACAGATCTTCAACAGATCCCTGGAGCCGTGTGAGGTCCCATCCTGCTTCAAACAGTCTACCATCATCCCAGTTCCCAAGAAATCGGCAACATCGGAACTGAACGACTATAGGCCTGTCGCCCTGACGTCTGTGGTCATGAAGTCCTTTGAACGCCTTGTGCTGAACCACCTAAAGAACGTCACTGGACCCCTGCTGGACCCTCTCCAGTTTGCCTACCGGGCAAACAGGTCTGTGGAAGACGCAGTCAACATAGGTCTGCACTACATCCTCAAGCACCTCGACAGCACAGGGACCTACGCAAGGATTGTTTGTGGATTTCAGCTCTGCGTTCAACACCATCATCCCGGAACTCCTCACCCCCAAACTACTCCACCTCGGTGTGTCCCCTGCGATCTGCCAGTGGATCCTCAGCTTCCTGACGGGACGGACACAACAGGTGAGACTGGGAGCAACAACATCATCAATACGCACCACCAGCACTGGAGCCCCACAGGGATGTGTCCTCTCGCCACTGCTCTTCTCTCTCTACGCAAACGATTGCACCTCAACAGATCCAGCTGTCAAACTCATAAAGTTCGCAGACGACACCACGGTCATCGGTCTCATCAAAGACGGCGACGAGTCTGCGTACCGCCAACAAGTGGAGCAGCTGGAGCTCTGGTGCGGCCGACACAACCTCGGGCTGAACACGCTCAAGACTGTAGAGATGATCGTGGACTTCAGGAAACATTCTTCTCCTCAGTTGCCCCTCACACTATCCAACTGCCCTGTGTCAACCGTCGAGACCTTCAAGTTCCTGGGAATCACAGTCTCCCAGGACATGAAGTGGGAAGTCAACACCATCTCTATCCTGAAAAGGGCCCGGCAGCGGATGTACTTCCTGAGGCTGCTGAGGAAGCATAGCCTGCCACAGGAGGTGCTACGACAGTTCTACACGGCAGTCATCGAATCAATCCTGTGTTCTTCCATCACGGTTTGGTTTGGGGCCCCCACAAAAAAGGACAAAATCCGACTTCAACGGACAGTTAGGACGGCGGAAAAAATCGTTGGCACCGCCCTACCCAGTCTTGAGGACTTGCACACTGCAAGAATCAAGACAAGGGCGCGGAAAATCCTCCTGGATCCCCCGCACCCTGCCCACCACCTTTTTCAGCCACTCCCCTCAGGCAGACGCTACAGATCCTTGCGCACCAAATCCAGTAGACACTTAAACAGCTTCTTCCCTCTAGCCATTAACTCCTTAAACAGTCACTGACATAGTCACTCTTCTTGCACCACAAAATGGTACTACAAAACTACTGGTATACTCTAAAATGGTTCAATGATTTTGTTGTTTACGATGATACTAGTGCAGCGTGTTATACCGGAGACAAATTCCTTGTGTGTTCTACATACTTGGCCAATAAAGATGATTCTGATTCTGAAGACTAAACAGTGAGCAAGGGTGAACAGTGAATGGAGACATCAACACCAGCTGCAACGTGATGTTTATGTGACATTTGCACACATGTACGTAAATTGCACTCACATACACACACATAGTCAAACAAGTTCAGTGTGTGTTCAACAGCCCCCACCCTTTAGGTTGGACACACCTATGTAGTAGCTTTCCCAATAAATGAGGAGGTGAAGGGGGAGATCGTTAGGGTTACGTGCCGAGAACTGAAACCGAACGCTTCTCCTCGTTCCCTCCTGGTACCAGAATCGAGTCTCCTGTCTCCTTCTTTTGGTTATTCCTGAGTGTCAAATTGGACCAACCTGACAGGCGTCAAGTAATCGATGATGCCATTCTTCTTCTTTTTTTTATTTTAAGTCGTAAACTCGTTTTGAAGAATCCAAATACAAGCTGTGTCAAGCACTCCCCTCGCCATCCGAGCTTAGTCAGGTGTTACCCCCTCATTTGTTCATCCACTCACAGGGGAGTTTTGTTTTGTGACCAGAATCAATTGCAATTTTACCTCACTATTTTGTGGGTTTTCTTGCTTTTTTTCTTCCTTCAAATTTGGAGCCGTAGTCCTCAACTTTTTCTCCTCCTTTGTTGACATTAATGAGTAAAAAACTCAGACAGAAAAAAAGATAACTTTTATTTTCTGTATGAGTTTTATTTCTTTCAAACAGTGCGTTTGCTCTTATTTCTTATGCATTTTGTTTATTATTCATTTTTAATTCTAGTTATCAAATGCATCACTTAGTTTTGTTTCTGGAATGGATTTTCCATTCAATTTAATGGGAAGCTACATTTAGGGTTCTTTAACACTGCAGGTTTAGGAATGATTCCGGTTACAAAACAGGCACAGGAAGTTTATAACCCAAGCTTCCGCTGTGTAGCTTTTTTATCGAGTTATATACTGTTCATCTAACAATAATATACAATAATACTGTATTCTAATGCTGATTACAGGTAACAGTAATAATTAATGTAAAATGAATGTATCATGGGAATACCTGTAGCTTTAAACAGGTTTCACTTATTGTATAATATTGTCAGTGGTTTATTTATTTTTGTATAAATATTTATATGCGGCGATTGGCTGGCAACCAGTGTATCCCTCGCCTATTGCCCAAAGACGGCTGGGATAGGCCCCAGCACCCCATGTGACCCTTCTGAGGATAAAGCGGATCAGAAAATGGATGGATGGATGGATATTTATATGTAACCCTCGTGAGGATGAGCAGCGTCATGTTTCTGATTTGTGCTGTCTCCAGCAGGCGGCAGTGGAGGGCTCATCCTCCCATTCCGCACCTGTTCCTCATCATGTAATTATCTGTCACCTGTTATAAGAGACTGTCAAGCCATCACCAGTTGTTGAATCATTATGTTACTGTCATGTTGTCTTGTTTCTGTTAAAGTCATGCTTTGTTTCTCATAGCGGTGTTTTAGTTAATGTTTTGTTGTTACTTTGAATTTTGAGCTTTTCAAGACTTTGTTAGTGCCTTTGATGTAGGTTTTCCAGTGTTTGGTTAGTAGTACTAACCAAAGGTCCATGAGGCCTCATGAGGCGTGTCGACACAATGACACACTGTGTTGATACTGTGCTGATACCGTGTCGCTGACCACTGCCACCTGCTGGACCTTCAAAATACCTGCAGCCAACCCACTTGACATGCTGAACAAACTGATTTGATGATGAAGTGTATACAATGCACTACCTCACTCTACCAACAATAGCCACAAGCGCCATTGTTTATGTTGTTGTTTATGCTGTTTACATGTAATCTGAACAGTATAGACAATATAAACAATATATTTTTTATACAGTGTAGCTGCTATGCTTTCTTAGCTGTGTGTGTTTAATACACAGCATGTTTGCATGCATATATGCATGAGGATTGAGAGGAAGAAATTTCATCTATGCTGAATGTCATTTATAAAGCATATTTGACAATAAAGATGACATTGACCCTTGACAATATCATTCACATCCATGCATTCATATTGTATCATTCAATGTGTTTCAATAATGTGAAAATCATGTGAATGAGGGTGCTTGTGGGCTTTGTCTTCACAAATTTTGATTTAGAAAAATAAGATGCTCCAGTGTTTTAAATCTGTTGCGTTTAATGCATGCTATTTCCCCTGTTGTGGAGAACACACACAATAGAATAAGACATGACAAAAATCCGAGAGGCACTTGGTGAGACAAGGAGATTTTAATAAATACCTTATTCTCCAAAAGGAGATCAAAATGGCTCTACACGGCGGACAATTTGTGTTTGTCCGGAAGCTGCTCCATAATATGCACGTACTGTAGCAACGTCACTCAAGTGAAGCTCGTCTCAGCAGTCGATACTCTGCTGCTCTCAGCTGTGCCTAGCCTAGCCGATGTAATGATGGTCAGCAGACAAGGTTTACGTTTTATATGACTTTTAATAACAACGTGGCAGAGTCACTTTCTGGAACTCCCCCTTATAGGCGGGACCTCTCAATCAACTAGAGTATGACGTACAGTACAAACGTTCATAAAGCACTTCTCATATAATAATAGCCTATTATATGACAGCCGACATGCCGCTCGAAGTCAGACGGACACATTTTTTCTGATAATCTGTGTGTTTTCCGTATTGCCCAAACATATATTTTTATTCGAGCGAGGGTGAGGTCTGGCTTGTTTCGGCAGTCGGCATCGTGTCGTCAGACGAACTTCCTTAGATACACTGTGCGGGCTTTTGCTGCGTCAACTCCCCCTGCATTGAGTCGACGCCCCCTGGACTAAGTGGCGCAGCCTGGACTGTGCCAAGCAGCCCGTGCAGTCTAAACTGCGCCGGTGCAGTTCATGTGTCAATTAGCAGCCTGGACTGTGTCGACGCAGCCGATGCAGTCAAAACTGCGGCAGTGGAGTTCACGTGACGTAATGAAGCAGCACATGCACCAACACGTGGTTTGCTCTGTGAGCCCGGCTCATGCGTCAACGCATCAGTGTCGCTGGACCCATCACTAGTTAGTACGATTTTGTTCAGTCCATCCTGCTTCACATGCCTGCCTGCTTCTTCTACCATCCGCAACATGTCAAGCGGATTCTGAAAATAGATGAATGGATGGATTTTTTCTTTTCGAATTGATGAATAAACACTTTATATATTATATAGAACAATTAAATACAAATCAAAAGAAATGTTGCAAACACTTTATTCATTTACTCACACTCTGTCCATCTCATCATGGCTAGTTTCTACCAGGTCCATAAAGTCTGCCATAGCTTTTGGCTTAGGTGAGCAGAACTGCAAGGAAACTCAGATTTATATTCAGCCTCATGCAGGCATCAAATCCAAAGAACGTGTCTCCTTGTGTGACTTGTGTGCAGAGGTGAGGGTTGAGGGCTGGGATCTCTGGAGACAGAGAGTAATAATTCCCATTAGTCTTTCATCGGGGAACCTAAGCACCCTTGTGTAGCCATCAGGGCTTGATCTGCAACCACTAAACAACACTGAGCAATATAACAATAAGCTATTTGCAAATTACTGTACATGTGGAAAAAGAATATTGTTTCCAGAGCTTTTCAACTAGCTAAAAATAAGTTTCGGCTAAATTTTCGAGCGCCATGCAAGTCCTGAATAGTAACTATATACTGTATATATAATATATATATATACAGTATATGACGCTGAAAAAGAAGCTCTTGAGAACAGTTGATTGTCCTAATCCTGTTTTAGTCAGAAGAGGTTCAGTAGCATTGCTAACACTCTTCTGAATTTTGCTTGTCATCTAATTTACCTGAAATCTATATGCTTTATCACAGAATCTACTCAGACATCAGCTCAGTCAGGCAAGGAGAGCACAAATTGTCTCAATAATGGGGGATGTGGGGTCTGTAACCCAGAAAGATATTTTGATTAATCATTGACAGTGTGCCTTAGGGAGTCCTTCCAACAAAACGGCCAAGCAAATGCTGGAGGGTTGCTTAATCATATTTACATCCTCACTCTGTCTAACTGTACAATTTATAAATAAATGTTCACTTCAGACCTAGAGCTGTGAGCGGTTAACACTCAAATGAACACATTTTTTAAGGCACAGTGTGGCAATAAACAAAGCAAGGTGGTTTTATTTATAGAGCACCTTTCATATACAAGTTCACTTAATGTGATTTACACAGAGGTGTGCATTCCGTCAGTCTTGACGGATGTCCATTTTGCTCACAAATGACAAGAAACTTTAAAAATTATGAACTAAGCACTGATGGAAGTGGGTTTTCAACAGTCAATTGTCACTAACCAGGTCAAGTCCATCTGACATCTCAGTTCGTCAGTGATGGACGCCTGTTTTGCTGACGAATGACAGAAACACGCCAATGCTGTCTCGTGTATTTGTTTGCGGAGTGCAATATACAGTAAGCAGGGTTGTTTCCATTGACTAGATATGGAAATGCTTTTCATTTCTTGTACAGCAGGTGGCGGTATGTAAGAGCTGTAATCTGCCAATGAACCAAGAAGAACACAACGACGACCCTTGGCCACAATGCGGAGCAAGATTCTGCTCAAGGTAAGCCATTTTAAAGTTCACATGAAAACGTTTTGCCGTTTTAGGAGTTAGAATGGTTGAAGGCAGCCACCAGTGTGCTCCCACGACACATAATTCAATAGAGTGTACGTGAAATGTATGTGAATGTATAGGCTTAGGCCAAGACCCCCCACCCTAAGGAGCTGAACAGCTACAGACCGGTGGCGCTGACGTCTCACCTGATGAAGACGCTGGAGAGACTTGTCCTTGCCCACCTTCGACCGCTGGTGAGCCCGTCACTGGACCCGCTGCAGTTTGCCTATCAGCCTGGCATCGGCGTGGAAGACCCCATTATGTACCTCCTCCACTCAGTGCTGTCACACTTGGAGAAGGCTGGAAGCACTGTGAGAATCATGTTCTTTGATTTCGACAGTGCCTTCAACACCATCCAGCCCAACTTTTACTGGGAGGCAAACTGCAGAACGCCGGTGTGGACCACCATCTCACAGCATGGATCATTAACTACCTCACAAATCGGCCGCAGTACGTGAGGTTGCAGAGCAGTGAGTCGGACAGGCTTCTTTGCAGCACTGGAGCGCCGCAGGGGACTGTTCTGGCTCCATTCCTGTTCATCCTCTACACCTCGGACTTCAGACACGCCACTCCAAACTGCCACCTTCAGAAGTTCTCCGATGACTCTGCGATTGTTGGCCTCATTACAGAGGCGGACGATCGGGAGTACAAGGGACTGACAAAAGACTTTGCGGACTGGTGCCAGCAGAATCTCCTCCAGATCAACCCTAGGAAAACTAAGGAGTTGGTTGCGGATTTCTGCAGGAAACAGTCCTCACCAGCATCGATGAGCATCCACAAAACTGTTTTTAACCTTAACTTCACACTTGGGTCAAACTTCACCTGTACTTCACTACAATTGTGTGTAGTATAACAGCTAAGTGTTCAATGTGCTGGACTCCACTAATTGACTGAGTCAGTGGACATCTGAGCCATACTGGGTTTTTTTTTTCCATTATGTGTGCCCTGCAATTGGCTCGTAACCAGGTCAGGGTGTAGCCTGCCAGAGGATTGCTGGGATAGGCTCCAGCACGCCTGCAACCCGCATGAGGATAAGCGGTTCAGATAATGGATGGATGGATAGCATTTCTGTAATGCATTCAGAACCTAAAGCATTCAGTGATTGACAGACCAGCAGCAGAACTTCTATTCTACAGCTGACTGCACACCATTGAAAAGCCAAAACTGGAGTATTACCTTCTATTCACTTTATTCTGGTCAGAACTTGAGCTACGGCTGTTTGATGCTCTTTGGAGGATGTCCAGTCTGAAGACCATTGCAATAGTCAAGTCTTCTTTTAAAAAAAAAGCATGAATATGCTTTTATTGGTCAACAACAACAAGAAATGAAGCCAAAATAAAAGGCTTACTCCTGCACAAACACACATGAGAAACAAAGCCAATAAATGGCTTGCTTCTGCATAAGCAAACATGCATCCACCATAGCCACCTTGCAAAAGAGAAACAAACAGAATGAGTGAAAATAATCCGCAAGTAAGAAAATTTGTAGCAATCCACCATCATATTAAGAAGTGGATGGCCAGTGCAAATATGCATAGGCACAAACAAGAACAGTGAAGTGTGAGTATGGGCCAGTACACAACAAGCCTACGGAACATTTTTTTTAAATATGAAACACACACACACACACACACGCACTACTCTTGAATATTTTTCAGTGCTGACAATCTTCTGCTCCACACTTGAGTGCAATCTTTATTTTGCAAGTCAACATTCAGTGTACAATCCTGAATATTCAGGTTAAGGGCTACTGTTCTCCTACCCAGCTGTCTTCGGGCAGTAGGCGGGGGAAACCCTGAACAGGTTGCCAGGCAATCACAGGACACACATAGATTAACAACCATTCGTGCTCACGCTCGCACGAGTGACAATTTAGAGTGTTGCGTGAACCTTCCATGCGTGTTTTTGTCATGTGGGAGATAACTGAGTACTTGGAGAAAACTCACGCAGCCATGACAGGTAAACTCCACACAGGAAGGCAGGAGCCGGAATCAAACCCTGCACCTCTGCACTGGGAGGCCAGCGTGCTAACCAGTTGAGCGCCAGGCCGCCATTTATTCTTATTTATTTATTTAATTATTTATTTGGAGGAGGTGGGTATTTTTCAAATCTCGAGAGCACTTACTTCACTTTGCCACAACCCCTCATGAACTTTAGTGACAGAATGAACAGTGGCCTTTGCAGAGGTGAGTGGATAGATTTGGACCACTTGAGAGAGAGAGAGAGAGAGAGAGAGAGAGAGAGAGAGAGAGAGAGAGAGAGAGAGAGAGAGAGAGAGAGAGACACTCACAGGATTTGTCACCATGGATTATGAGTGGAAAGGTCAGTACAGTCTCCTCAGCCTGCCAGCATAAATCAGTTGGAGGAAGGTGAAGTGGGATAAGAAAGAAACAAGACACAAAGGCCCAGTACTTTTGTAGCCAAAAAGTGAATCAAGACTGAGTTATTTCTGCTTTCAACCAGCAAGTTTGAAGGAGCATCCCATTCTCTATGTTGTCCACGGATTTGGAGAAGGCCTTCGACCATATGGCTCAGGGAGTTCTGTAGAGGGTGGTTCCGGTGTTTTGAGTACCAGACCACATGATGATGGACTGTTTGGTTCCTGTATGAGGAGTCAGAGATTGTTCCACTATGCTGGTTCAAAGTGAAAGCAGAATTTCCACACTATTTGACCAATAATCAAAAACCTTGGTGGATTTCCAGGGTGCACGTTGATGGGCTCAGGAATGACCACATGCACACGTCTATTGCGTCAGTCACACAGAAAAGTATTTAATCCCAAACAAATACTGTAGTCTAATACAGCATACATCAAGGCAATTATTCTAAACCAGTGTTTGATCAAACCCTAGGGGTTCGGTGAATCGTTTGACGGAGCCTCTGCCACGGAGGTTAAGACACACCCGACTCAACATGTCAATTCGTTATGACACGCCCTCCCAGCCATCGCTGGCTGCTGCGGGAAATTTAGTTCGCTCAGTAGTCACCGTGTGACTGTCGAGACAGTATGTCATACAATTAAAAAAAACTGTACTCATGACATGTAATTTTATTTACTTTTCTGTTTGGATTAATGTCTTTTTTTAATGTCTTGAATTTGTTAAAAAAAAAACCCAAAAACTTATTTTTCACTAAAGAAGGATTCGGTGAATGTGCATATGAACTGGTTGGGTTCGGTACATCTAACAAGGTCAAGAACCACTGTTCTAGATACAGCACTGGGTCATAAACTTCTAACTGTGAGGGTCCCCTCCGTGAGTCGTCACCTTACCGTGGTGGAGGGGTTTGTGTGTCCCAATGATCCTAGAAGCTAAGTTGTCTGGGGCTTTATGCCCCTGGCAGGGTCACCCATGGCAAACAGGTT
This sequence comes from Hippocampus zosterae, assembly GCF_025434085.1. NCBI lineage: Eukaryota > Metazoa > Chordata > Actinopteri > Syngnathiformes > Syngnathidae > Hippocampus > Hippocampus zosterae. The sequence continues at coordinate 3,702,359 of NC_067460.1, forward strand.
CTAGGTGAGGGGCCAGACAAAGCACGGCTCAAAAGACCCCAATGATGATAAAAATAAATGGATCTAGGTTTCCCTTGCCCGGACGCGGGTCACCGGGGCCCCCCTCTGGAGCCAGGCCTGGAGGTGGGGCTCGTTGGCAGGCGCCTGGTGTCCGGGCTTACACCCATGGGGCCCGGCCGGGCACAGCCCGAAGAGGCAACGTGGGTCCCCCTTCCCATGGGCTCACCACCCATGAGAGGGGGCAAAGGGGTTGGGTGCAATGTGAGCTGGGCGGAAGCCAAAGGCGGGGACCCTGGCGGTCCGATCCTCGGCTGCAGAAGCTAGCTCTTGGGACATGGAATGTCACCTCTCTGGCAGGGAAGGAGCCCGAGCTGCTGTGTGAGTCAGAGAATTTCCGACTGGATATAGTCAGACTTGCCTCCACACACAGCCTGGGTTCTGGTACCAGTTCTCTCGAGAGGGGTTGTACTCTCTTCCACTCTGGAGTTGCTCACGGTGAGAGGCGCAGAGCAGCTGTGGGCATACTCATTGCCCCCCGGCTCAGTGCCTGTACATTGGGGTTCACACCGGTAGACGAGAGGGTTGCCTCCCTCCGCCTTCGGGTGGGTGGACGGGTCCTGACTGTTGTTTGTGCATATGCACCAAACAGCAGCTCAGCATACCCACCCTTTTTGGAGTCCTTGGAGGGTGTGCTGGAGAGTACTCCTGCTGGGGACTCCATTGTTCTGCTGGGGGACTTTAATGCTCACGTGGGCAATGACAGTGATACCTGGAGGGGCGTGATTGGGAGGAACGGCCCCCCCGATCAAAACCCGAGTGGTGTTTTGTTATTGGACTTCTGTGCTCGTCACGGATTGTCCATAACGAACACCTTGTTCAAACATAAGGGTGTCCATATGTGCACTTGGCACCAGGACACCCGAGGCCGCAGTTCGATGATCGACTTTGTAGTTGTATCATCGGATTTGCGGCCGCATGTTCTGGACACTCGGGTGAAGAGAGGGGCGGAGCTGTCAACTGATCACCACCTGGTGGTGAGTAGGCTCCGATGGTGGGGGAAGATGCCGGTGCGTCCTGGCAGACCCAAACGTATAGTGAGGGTTTGTTGGGAGCGTCTGGTGGAATCCCCTGTCAGAAGGAGTTTCAACTCCCACCTCCGACAGAGCTTTTCCCATGTTCCGGGGGGGACGGGGGACATTGAGTCCGAGTGGACCATGTTCCGTGCCTCTATTGTTGAGGCGGCCAACCTGAGTTGTGGCCGTAAGGTGGTTGGTGCCTGTCGTGGCGGCAATCCCCGTACTCGCTGGTGGACACCAGCAGTAAGGGATGCCGTCAAGCTGAAGAAGGAGTCCTATCGAGCCTTTATGGCCTGTGGGCCCCCAGAGGCAGCTGACGGGTATCGACTGGCCAAGCGGACCGCGGCTTCGGTGGTCGTCGAGGCAAAAACCCGAGCGTGGGAAGAGTTCGGTGAGGCCATGGAAGCCGACTTCCGGACGGCTTCGAGGAAATTCTGGTCCACCATCCGACGTCTCTGGAGGGGGAAGCAGTGCACCACTAACACTGTGTACAGTGGGGATGGGGCGCTGCTGACTTCGACTCGGGACGTTGTGAACCGGTGGGCAGAGTACTTCGAAGACCTCCTCAACTCCACCAACACGCCTTCCTTGGAGGAAGCAGAGCCTGGGGACTCTGAGGTGGGCTCTCCTATCTCTGTGGTTGAAGTCACCGATGTGGTTAAAAAGCTCCTCGGTGGCAAGGCCCCAGGGGTGGATGAGGTCCGCCCGGAGTTCCTCAAGGCTCTGGATGTTGTGGGGCTGTCCTGGTTGACACGCCTCTGCAACATCGCATGGTCAACAGGGAGAGTGCCTCTGGATTGGCAGACCGGGGTGGTAGTCCCTCTTTTTAAAAAGGGGGACCGGAGGGTGTGTTCCAACTACAGAGGGATCACACTCCACAGCCTCCCTGCTAAGGTCTATTCAGGGGTGCTGGAGAGGAGGGTCCGTCAGGAAGTCGAGCATCAGATTGAGGAGGGGCAGTGTGGTTTTCGTCCCGGCCGTGGAACAGTGGACCAGCTCTACACCCTTAGCAGGGTCCTTGAGGGTATGTGGGAATTCGCCCAACCAGTCTACATGTGTTTTGTGGACTTGGAGAAGGCGTTTGACCGTGTCCCTCGGGGAGTTCTGTGGGGGGTGCTTCCTGGGTATGGGGTACCGAACCCCCTGATACGGGCTGTTCGGTCACTATACCACCGATGTCAGAGTTTGGTTCGCATTGCCGGCAGTAAGTCGGAATCGTTTCCAGTGGGGGTAGGACTCCGCCAAGGCTGCCCTTTGTCGCCGATTCTGTTCATAACCTTTATGGACAGAATTTCTAGGCGCAGCCGAAGCGTTGAGGGGGTCCGTTTTGAGGGCCTCAGTATTACATCCCTGCTTTTTGCAGATGATGTGGTGCTGTTGGCTCCTTCAAACGGGGCTCTCCAACTCTCACTGGAGCGTTTCGCAGCCGAGTGTGAAGCGGTTGGGATGAAAATCAGCAGCTCCAAATCTGAAACCATGGTCCTCAGTCGGAAAAGGGTGGAGTGCCCCCTCCGGGTCGGGGAGGAGATCTTACCCCAAGTGGAGGAGTTCAAGTATCTTGGGGTCTTGTTCACGAGTGGGGGTAGGAGGGAGCGGGAGATCCACAGGCGGATCGGTGCAGCGTCTGCTGTGATGCGGACGTTGTATCGATCTGTCGTGGTGAAGAAGGAGCTGAGCCAAAGGGCGAAGCTCTCAATTTACCGGTCGATCTACGTCCCAACCCTCACCTATGGTCACGAGCTATGGGTCGTGACCGAAAGAACGAGATCCCGGATACAAGCGGCTGAAATTTCTCCGCAGGGTGTCCGGGCTCTCCCTTAGAGATAAGGTGAGAAGCTCAGTCATCCGGGAGGGGCTCAGAGTCGAGCCGCTTCTCCTCCACATCGAGAGGAGCCAGATGAGGTGGCTTGGGCATCTGATTCGGATGCCTCCTGAACGCCTCCCTGGTCAGGTGTTCCGGTCATGTCCCACCGGGAGGAGACCCCGAGGAAGACCCAGGACACGCTGGAGAGACTATGTCACCCAGCTTGCCTGGGAACGACTCGGGATCCCCCGGGGAGAGCTGGAAGAAGTAGCTAGGGAGAGGGAAGTCTGGGCTTCCCTGCTAAAGCTGTTGCCCCCGCGACCCGGGCCCGGATAAGCGGTAGATGATGGATGGATGGATGGATGGCTGTGAGGGTAGCGAGGCAGAGGGACAAAGACGCCTTTCCCTTGACCCACCTTTAATACAATTCTCCCTAAAGGATGTGCCAATCTGTGTGTGTGTGTGTGTGTGTGTGTGTGTGTGTGTGTGTTCTCAGGCATGGGCAAATTGTCTGCGAGGACAATCCTGGCATTATCAACTGTATCCGTCAGATGAGGTGTGAATTGTAATTCTATTGTGAGTCTTTCTTTAATGTGGATATGGTCAACCTGCTGTGGAGGTCCTTTTGAGTCTCGACTGTGACCTCCAGTCAAGGGTTCGCCCTCCCACCCCACCCATCCTTTGCTCATGGCACCTTGACACCACCTCTTCCTCAATCCTCAATCACACCCAAATGCAAACAGTCTCTCATTTCCACTCAGCTAAACATCGTTATGCAGTCATACATTCCAAACTTTCACCTGAATCATCTATAACCATGAAAGGCAACACTGACACAAAAGCAAGTATTTTGTGACGACTGTATATGAAAAACCGCAATACAGTAATATGAAGGCCGATACTGTAAATGAAATTCCCTTCATAAATCAGATTTGTTTCCAGTGGGAGTTGGACTCCATCGAGTCTGCCCTAACTAACTGATTCTGTGCTTGAGCATCATGCTCAGACTTTGTCATAAATTTAAATCCCACTAAATCTCCTCATGCTCAAAGAATTGCTTATTATTGTGGCGCACACAGACAATTTGTTTTGCTGCCAAACCATGAAGACCAGCTGATATTTTTGAGAAAGAATATGAACAGTAAGTCTTTGGCAAAATCGTTTACTATTTCATACAAATGTTCTTTATAGAGAACAATCACATCAGTGGGTTATTTTGATGTGAAAATTTACAAGTTTCTTAGTTGTAAATATATATACAGTATATATCTATATATATATTGTGCGTCGTCCCACACGCGGTCTGTCCTTCCCTCTGTCCCTTTTCAAAACGTACCTACTTCACCGTGCCGCTGCGCGCCGCCACTGCGCCGCTCAGGCAGTGGCTCACTACGATCGCGCGGGCATCTTAGCGAAAAAATGTTGTCTACCCACAAGCATTGCAATAAAATTGTTAGTTATTTAGTAGAGCTAAACATCTCTTTATTTTCGCAATAAGCAATGAAGATGAACAAAAAGTTGAACCAAGCAACAACACTTTTGTGGGCCGAAGGCCCACCTTACCAGCCTTCCGCAGGAACTAGCTGATGAGCCGCCCGGAGGGCGGTGAACCACCACCTTACCAGCCTTCCGCAGGAACTAGCTGATGAGCCGCCCTCCGGGCGGCAAACCAGCTAGTATATATATATCGCATCTCGCCCATGCGATACGAGCGATACGCGTTACTGGACTGGACTTCCAGATCCAGACTGAGAAGATGGTAATGGCGAACCAACCAGATATCGTGATTATAGATAAAGGGCAGAGGAAAGCCGTTGTAGTGGATGTAGCGGTCCCAAGTGATGGAAACATCAGGAAGAAGGAACACGAGAAACTCGAGAAATACCAAGGGCTCAGAGAGGAGCTGGAGAGAGCCTGGAAGGTAAAGGTGACAGTCGTGCCTGTGGTGGTTGGAGCACTCGGGGCAGTGACCCCCAAACTAGATGAGTGGTTGCAACAGATCCCGGGAACAACATCGGACATCTCAGTCCAGAAATGTGCAGTGCTGGGAACAGCAAGGATACTGCGCAGAACCCTCAAGCTTCCTGGCCTCTGGTAGAGGACCCGAGCTGAATGAGGGACGGACACCACCCTAGGGGTGAGATGAGGATTTTTCTTTTTATATATATATATTTTTTTTTTGCCCCAATCCCGCTTGGGGCAAAAAATGAGCACATAACACCATCCAGTATGGGTCCTTGGGCAAGATCCTTCACGCTAATGCCTACCTCATACAATGATGAGAGACAATAAAATGAATGACATGCCGGCTCAGACGTCGCCCGGCCAAACAAGGTCTGCGTCAGGTGCTGGGGAACCAGAGCACCTTGATGAAAAATGGGCTACTGGAACAAAGCGGAGATGGGCGACATGCGATAACATGGCTCTGTTGGAATGCTACTACTCAAGCAACCCTAGTCAGAGGGGTTACATGCAGAGAATGTGGGCTAAATGGTTAATTCGAAACCCACAGTCACGGTTGACCACAAAACAACTAGTAGCTCAGTGTTCCAACATCCACAAACGGCAACTGCTGTCACAACTTGAGATTGTTGAGGTACAACGCATGTTCCATGGTGAAGGCCCCCAGGCTGCCAGATCAGAGGAGGAGGTCATACCAGAGATTGGGAGGCGAGCCCCAATGAATGCAGATGATGAGATTGGGAGGCCAGCCCCAATGAATGAAATGCTGAGCGAGGCAGCAACTGACCTGAAAGCTAAGATCATGGCGAGAATGAAACCTGGGCAACCTAGAAACCAATTACAATGGCTATGTGAAGTACCACCTGAAAGTCTCATGGAAAGTGTGAATGCAGCACTGAGGGCGATCCCTACCGTAACGATCACGGAAATTAACTGATATACGCTTCAGCATCAGTGATCCTTGAGATGCTTGGCTACAAGAGCAACCATGGAAGCCATGAGATACATTACCGACCATGGAAAAGGCTAAGATCAAGGCGGCTCGGAAAGATGTGAGTCAATTGACGGAGGCCCAGAGAGGTGTGATGAAAAGGCCGATACCTGAGAGGTACATCCAGATGACCATACCTGAAGCACTCGAAACTGCCAAACAAAGGCTCCAAGCCTTGTCCAGCCGCCTAAAGCGGTACACGAAAGAGAATGAGGCCAGACGAATAAACAGGCTGTTCACAACACAACCTGCGAAAGTGTACGCTCAGTGGCAGGGTCCGAAAAGGTACTGGAAATGCATATGGGAGAAGGAGGTTGCACATAACAGCAGTGCACAATGGCTGGTCACCCTGAGAGAGGAACACAGCAACCTCCCTGAACAGAACCCGGTTACCATAACAGTGGCAGACATACAGGAAAGAGTCTCAGATATGAAGAACTGGACAGCACCAGGCCCGGACATGGTCCACACTTACTGGCTAAAGAAACTCACAGCACTCCATGAGCGCCTAGCAGTACAAATGAACCAGCTGCTGAGGGATGGGACTCACCCAGAATGGCTAACCGAAGGGCGAACGATCCTGATCATGAAGGATCCCTCGAAGGGTGCAGCCCCATCCAACTATCGGCCAATAACCTGTCTCTCCACAACATGGAAGCTCATGTCAGGCATCATTACGGCTAAGATAAGTGGACACATGGATCAATACATGAACGAAGCACAGAAGGGCATTGGTAGAGATACCAGGGGAGCCAAACATCAGCTCCTGGTTGACAGAACAGTCGCACAAGACTGCAGGTCCCGATGTACCAACCTGTGCACAGCCTGGATTGATTACAAGAAAGCCTATGACTCGATGCCACATACATGAATCACTGAATGCTTGGATGTGTATAAGGTGAACAGGACCCTAAGAGCCTTCGTTGCGAACTTGATGAGGATGTGGAAAACCACACTTGAAGCCAATGGCAAGCCACTTACCCAAGTGTCCATCAAATGTGGCATATACCAAGGTGATGCACTCTCCCCACTGCTGTTCTGCATAGGACTGAACCCCCTAAGCCAAGTAATCACCAAGACAGGCCATGGATACGGCCTCAGAAATGGAGCTACGATCAGTCACCTCCTCTACATGGATGACGTGTAGCTGTTTGCTAAGAGCAAAAGGGACATAGACTCCCTGATCCACACAGTCAGGATCTACAGCAGCGACATTGGGATGTCATTCGGGCTTGAGAAATGTAGTCGGATGGTGACTAAGAGAGGAAGGGTAGTCCGCACTGAAGGGGTCTCACTCCCTGAAGGAACAATAGCAGACATTGAGGACAGCTACAAGTACCTCGGTATACAACAAGCCAATGGCAACCTCGAACTGGCAACAAGGAATGCGGCTACGGCCAAATACCTCCAGCGAGTGAGGCAAGTCCTAAGAAGCCAGCTCAATGGCAAGAATAAGACCCGGGCAATAAACAGTTATGCCCTGCCAGTGATCAGATACCCTGCAGGAAAAATAAGGTGGCCAAAGGAAGAGATTCAGACCACGGATTTTTACTAAGAAAACAAAGCAGAGTCCCTTTGCAAAGCAAAATTGATACACATATTTAAAGAGAGTAATTTTGAGACTTGAGTATTTTGTGATGCGAAATACTGCAAATAATCGACCTGTGTGGCAATGTCAAAACCTAATGGCCAAAGAAACCTACGTGTGGTTCAAGAAGTAACCATTTAAGGTCATTGAGTGTCCTTGCCAGTCTTCAGGTCTCAACCCAATAGAAAACCTGTGCAGAGAATTGAAGTTTCGGTTTTTCAAGTGGCAGCCAATAAAGCTACAAAAGAGGAATGGGCCACAATTCCCCCTCCACTAACTCTCATGTATCTTTTATCTGTGCAAGTCAACACAGACCTGTCAGCAGCATGAACTCCTGCATTCAATTCTTGCCTCGAGTTGGAAATACAGGACTCTCGCCAACATGACATCCAAAGCTCCTGACTCCATTAGAAATATTTTTAGGCATGTTTTCCAGATCAAATCATTTGCCATATATTTTCTATTCACAGTTTTCCCTGTCAGTGCTACAGTGAATACCAGCAATGAACGAATGCCGAAGGAATCTACCTATTGGATCCAACCAACCTCACTCCAAACCAGTGTGTGACTTAATAATAAGTAATCATATGAAAACAAATAGAAATATCAGGGGGTAAGCCATTTTACAAACTGATATTAAGAAGAGGTCGGTCAAGTAAGGCATCTACAGTACATCTCTTCAGAATCAGAATCAGAATCAGAATCAGAATCATCTTTATTGGCCAAGTATGTAGAACACACAAGGAATTTGTCTCCGGTATAACACGCTGCACTAGTATCATCGTAAACAACAAAATCATTGAACCATTTTAGAGTATACCAGTAGTTTTGTAGTACCATTTTGTGGTGCAAGAAGAGTGACTATGTCAGTGACTGTTTAAGGAGTCTGTGTTCTGCTTTGCTCACTTCCTGTACTTGCCGTCAAGTATTTGTGCATTGCATTGCAAACCGGCTGAGCTTGTAACTTTTCCACCCTCCCACCCAATACCCATGTGAGAAAATGGTTTGACGTGTGCCACGTTAATCTCGTGAGAAAAAATTTAATCACGTTAAAATTCATTTAAATGAATGCCAATAAAAACTAAACTAAACTAATATATATATATATATATATATTTTTTTTTTTTTTTCACAAAAGCGCATGAGGAATATTGTTCACATAAGAAATAAGATGGCTGCTAGCATGACATTGTTGCTAAAATGAGGTGTTTGGGTTTGGTGATATTGATAGATACAGTATATATATAAAATGTATTTTTTTTTAATCACTGAAAGAATGGTCACGGAATAAAACAGCAATATATTTGGCAACAGCAAAACCAAGTCACTGCTCTTGTTCTTGCACGTGGACTTTAAAATAAAACTTAACGTTTTAGTTTGACTTACTAAAGTCTGCAGAGACCGTGGACAGGCCGGATGTGTGGTGTACTTTGCCAAGTTTGCTCGTCACGCTAACACAAACGCTGTAAAAAGTGATTTAAAAAAAACTAAGTAAAATTACTTATTGAAATATTGATTTATTTCGGATCACATTAAAGAGAAACATGCGTTGAAGCTAATATGAGCCCTGAATGCTCTACATTTTATTTCTAAAATTTATTTTTCAGCTTTGTGCCAGAGCAGCCTGTCCTGATTACACAGCAAGGGAAGAGAGAAAGGGCAGAGCATCATGACTCGCTGTCGCCGAGCTAAGCAACGAAAAACAAAACGAAAGACGGACAGACTACTTTAATCGATTTGACGTGGCAATATTTAAATTAATGTATAGACTTTCTCTCGCCTCTTTCGTGCCAGCTGGACCACACGCCACAGAGCTGGCTGAACGAGGAAGATTTTTTTTCCACATGAAAAGCATCAGTTCCAAGCTATTAAGACTCAATTTAACACCATATTATAGACTGAGATTATTTTTTCTTCAGATGGCATCCTGACAGTTTGGAACGTACGCTGCAAGTATTTCCATTGGAAATATGTCAGAAGCCACTGTGCATACAACATACAGTCGTCCATAAAAGAAGAAAAAAAATCCTAAATCAAAATGTACGTCATAAATATGTACAGGGTGTTATGGGTCAAAGGTGTGGTAACTAAGTATCTAAGAGGTTTTAACCATTTCATGCACCAATAATGATAACCTGTAACCTGATTATATGATTGATTTGAAAAATTCTCTATATAGAGTATTTCAGAGCATTATAACTCTCATCGATTTTGCTCAGATTTACATGACGCCTGCACCATTTTTATTCCTTACGGGCCGCTCTTTTCCCACATACTATACTCAATTTCTATTTTTGCAAACAAATGCTTGAATTTGTCAAAGCACACCACAAAGTTTATATGATACATGCGTGTGTTTGGTCTTATATGCTATGAATAGTGGCAGTCTGACATTTGATTACCGGTAATTACACAGCTAATGTTCGCCACTGCCAATACCGAATATGCCGTGGTCAAAAATGTTGACACTTTCTAATCCCCATTTTCAATCAACTGTATAGATCCTATATGTACGCTAAATGATAACCACCTCACACAGCACTCATCATTCTTGATTCTTTCCTTGACTCTTTCAGGAGTCTTCTAGTCCTCTTTCAGCTCACACATACTGGCTGTTTGGCATTCATGACTTGTCCTTAGACAAGCACCACTGCATTAGGCAAAGGTGACACAAGGAGACAATGACCCTTTACCTTTTTTCCTCATCGCTGGTTTTCCTATTCTACCTATCCTACCTGCATTGGCGAGAGGCTTTGTTAATATCCCAAATAATGTAAAGGTACACGGTGACACTTGTTCTTGGATATTTGACATTGCTTTCTGTGTGTGTGTGCGCGCGTTCACGTGTGTTTGTGTATGTCCCTGCTTGTCTGTTTTTGTAATGAGCCAGTCTGGTTTAATGCCAGGCTTCAACTCACATGCACAATGAAAATGAAGGACAATACAAGGGTATTTGAATGAAGGATGTTTCGTCCCCAGGATTCCAACTCATTACCATACCTACTTATGTATGTGTATGTCAACACATTCTCTGACACAAGTTAATACCTCCTTGCCTGGGGTGTGTGCGTATTTTCCCATGTCACTCTGTGTTAACAGACGGTTGGTTTATAAATGTCACAAATTTTGCATAAAGTCCGGTGCATGTCTACTCCCGCATATGCATTTTGTATAAATGTATTTGGGCGTGACTGAGGAAGGCTATGGGTTCGATCAGTCTATGTTTGTGTTTAACCCTTTCAGGCACATCGGTTACTACCATGGACAGCTTATCATGTTATCAGGTTAGAGCAGGGATGCCCAAACATTTTGGACCGAAGATCAACTTTTCGATCAAGCAACGTCCCGCGATTGACCCGTTACCGCGTATGCACACACACATACACACGCACGCCATGATAAGCAACAGCCTGACATGGAGGCATGCAACGCAATTTTAGCAGCTTGTTAAGTATCGTAGCTCACACGTACCATTTTAATGTGCTTCCCTGGGCCCTCTAGATTCCTATTCTTTGCCTGTGCCCTCGGTGAATTGTACACGAAACAAACTCTGACTGAGAATAATGATAACGATAAAAGGTATAACGCAACAGCTCTGATCACAAGAAGACTGCTGAGTGTTAACTTCCAGTGATGCAGTCACACGTCACCGTAGGTTAAGGTCCCAAGTAGATATGAGGAGTGTCGAGGAGAAAAAAAAAACATTTGTGTGTCTTTGTAGATGTTAGTAATGTATTTTTTGTGTTAATGTAGGCTGCAACCTAATCATCCTATCAGTCTCATTTTCACCCCCCCAAAAAATTCAAAAAATTTAAATAAAGTAGGTAAATCTTGAATTTACGGTGCCGTGTGATTACATCACCGGAAGTTGTTAGCGCTCAGCAGTCTGCAATTGCAGCTTGTGATCAGAGCTGTTGCGCTCCATCTTTTATCGTCATTATTCTCATTCAGCGTTTGCTTCGTGTACAATTCACCGAGAGCATGGGCAAAGAATAGGAATCTAGGAGGGCCTAGGGAAGCACTTTAAAACGGTACGTGTGAGCTACGATAATTAACAAGCTGCAAAAGTGCATTGCATGCCTCAGTTTCAGGCTGTTTCTCATCATGGTGTGTGTGTGTGTGCGTGTGTGTGTGTGTGTGTGTGTGTGTGTGCGTGTGTGTGTGTGTGTGCACACGCCGGTAAGGGTAGATCCCGGGAGGTTAGTTGATCCACTGGACTACCGGAGCTGAAATATCCACTAGTTAATTGGTGGTAGATAAAACATCGACGAGTTAACTAGTTTAAGACTCTTAAAGCCTTGATATCTAACAAGCGAGTCTAAAAATGTTACTTGTTAACAAGTGATGCCCCAAATGATGTCACCCTACTCACTAGTCAACTAGTTAAATGGTCTTTTAACTAGTTAACTAGTGATGGCAAAACTAGTACAAGTGAAACACTAATTGCTCACTGGTAACACTAGTTACGCTAACTCACGGGTGCCCATTACGTCGATCTTGATCTACCGGTAGATCTAAGATAGGTCCCAAGTAGATCCGAGGAGTGTCAAGGAGAAAAAAAAAAAAAAACAACAACCATTTGTGTGTCTTTGTACATGTTAGAAATATATATATTTTTGTTTTAATGTACGCTGCACCCTAATCATCCTATCAGTCAAATTTCCACAAAAAGTATTTTAAAAAATCAAATGAAATTAAGCAGGTAAATCTTTAACCTACGGTGACGTGTGGCTGCGTCACCGGAAGTTAACAATCAGCAGTCTGCTTGTGATCAGAGCTGTTGCGCAATACCTTTTATCGTTTCTGATTTTCACAAAAAAAAAATTAAAATAAAATTCATTCATTCATTCATTCATCTTCCGTACCGCTTGATCCTCACTAGGGTCGCTGGAGCCCATCCCAGCCGTCTCCGGGCAGTAGGCGGGGGACACCCTGAATCGGTTGCCAGCCAATCGCAGGGCACACATAGAAGAAACAACCATCCACGCTCACACTCACACCTAGGAACAATTTAGAGTGTTCAATCAGCCTGCCATGCATATTTTTGGAATGTGGGAGGAAACCGGAGCACCCGGAGAAAACCCACGCAGGCCCGGGGAGAACATGCAAACTCCACACAGGGAGGACGGAACTGGAATTGAATCCGGTACCTCTGCACTGTGAAGCCGACGTGCTAACCACTGGACTACCGGGCCGCTTAAAATAAAATAAAGCATGTAAATCTTGAATTTACGGTGGCACGTGATTACGTCATCGGAAGTTGTTAATGCTCAGCAGTCTGCAATTGCAGCTGTTGCGCTCTATCTGTCATCGTCATTATTAAAAGAGTTTGCTTCGCGTACAATTCACCGAGGGCACGGGCAAAGAATAGGAATCTAGGAGGGCCCAGGGAAGCACTTTAAAACGGAACGTGTGAGCTACGATAATTCACAGGCTGCAAAAGTGCATCGCATGCCTCAGTTTCAGGCTGTTTCTCATCATGGCGTGGCTGTGTATGTGTGTATGTGTGCCTCTGTGTGTGCGTGTGTGTGTGCGCGTGCGTGCGTGCGTGCAGGTAAGGGTAGATCGAAAAGTAGATCTTCGGTCCAAAAGGTTTGGGCACCCCTGCGCTAAATGCTAATCAGGAGGCAGGACAGCTCCCTGATAAGAGCTCCACCCAGCAAAAAATTAACCGTCTAAAGCCTGATTCTGAACTTTCACAATTATTTACTGCCCTTTGCGTACTATCTATGCAGAAGGAATCAAGCCATTTTTACCAGTGAATGTATCTCTAGGTGATGTTTATTTATTATCTACATGGAGATAAAGGGTAATAGTACAGCTCTACAGTAACATTGCACTTTTATATATGTATGCTACTGTATACTATATAAAATGAATACAACCGTATAATGTAGCAGTTGTGTATTATTCTCCCTAAATGATGATGTGAATTTTCAGTTGTTGCTAAATCGGTTCAGGATTCTGTAATTTGTGGTGTAGATGTAAATTTAGGAGAACGGGACGCAGCAGCGTGCTTGATGAAGTCTCCAAACTTGCTCATCTATTATCTTTGTCGTAAAATAACTGTGGGTTTGAAGCTGAAAATACCTATATACAGTATATAAAAATGTAGTGATTCATTTGCTGAGATTTCTTAATCATTTTATTTCCATACTTTAGGATCTAAAGTAGTAAAGTCCTAAAGTTTAGGTAGACAAGCGAGACCAGCCCTTGACATTACAAGGGATCAAATTGAACTGCTCCTCACTCAAGGCTTTACAGTGAGGGCCATAGTGGAGATATTGTACTGTTCCTCTTCATACCTACATAAAAAAATGAAGTATTTTCAAATTTCAGCCAGAAATAGATTTACTACCATTCATGATGTTAACCCTGGAGGAGCATGTCAGAAGATTGCACAACCAATTTCCCAGACCAGGCTCGGAAGTAAGTGTCCTGCAACATACTCTAGTCACTTCATGTATATCATATCATTATATTCAGTGTGGAAGTGTACTTTCTTCACAGTGTTGTTTTATGAAGCTGTTTCAGATGATCAGGGTATACCTGCGTGCTAATGGTATTGTAGTACAAAGAAAAATAAATTCTCAACTGCATTGACCCAGCTGCTGCAGCCCAGAGGTGGAGCCAGACTGTGGCTAGGAGAACAAACTACGTGCCATTTCCCAATAGCTTATGACAAATAAGACGCCATATGCATCTAATTCGGTAATAATTAATCATCTTGTATTTCTGCTCGTGGGAGCGTTAGAAAGCCATTGTATGGACAGCGCAGATTAAATTGAATATTATCATTTGAATAGCTATGTTTTCACTAACTCCAGATTTGCCTCCATATAGTCCTCAGTGCACAGAAATATCATCTCTGCCGATAGGCCTGATGGACAGATTAAAAAAAAAAAAAAACTCCCTCAAAAAGTACTATTCGTCAAGTCTTTTCCATAACAAAGTTCCCATGATGCTATTCTGGCTCTACCGTTTATCATCCCCCTCCATCCTATCCTATCACCTTTTTATCCCCGCCAAGGAGGTAATGTGATCGCTTTCTTGGTTTGTAAATGCGCTGTCACTTCATTTTGTGAGCAAGATAACCCAAAAAGTAATGGACAGATTTACATTTTCAGGAAATGTCGACAACACGTGATAAGATTTTGAGGATGACCCTCTTGATCCAGGAATTTCGCATTAGAGGGATCCCAAGTACCAGTAGTGGAATGCATACCATATACTGAGATTAGGCCAAAATACTTAAGTATTATCATTGCATTGTACAAGAACTTTTCTAATGAATCATTTTAAACAACATATTATGAAACTTCTTTTCTTGAATTGAATCCATTATTCTTTTTGTATTTGGGGGTTTGTATAGTTGGGGGTTTGTGACACCTGTTGGCATTGATGAGAATTCCAGGCTAATAACATACCTTAACCGTAGCACAGACAACACAGCTTTGAGTGTTGAAATATTTTGTCCAAGCTTCTTGTCTGTATGGGTTATCCTCCAGACCACGGTGGTGAAAACACAGTGGTTGCTCTTTTAATGAACCTTCTGCAGGGATAAGAACATGCAAGGCACATTTCAGGCCAGTCTGTGCACAACCAACATATCGAACGCCTTTGGAGAAATGTTTTTCATCAGGTTGTGCACTACTTTTACATCTGTTCTATTCGTTTGCAGATGAACAAATATTGAATCCCGAAGACGTCATTCACAAAATGGCACTACAGATAGTCTACAAGCCAGAAATTGAAAAAAATATTTTTTATTCAAATGTGGTTGGAACAACCATAGAATGACAACACGAACCAACCGTACTCCAACACAAATTTAAATGGAGGGCATGTTCGCCAACAGTGAGCAGGAAACAACAGCTCTCATCAATGTCTTTGGAGATGAAACCTTACAGCCAAGAAAATCTGGAAGCTGGCTTGGCAAGACACGGCATACAGCTCATCCAGTTGCAAGCAAATAGCGAGTCTCTTGAACAAGCAGTGACTATGTCACAGCCACTTAACCTGAGCACCGAGCACTTGCAATATGTTCAAAATGCATTCAGTGAAACAACAGACCTGAGAGAAAAATACCTGATGTGTACAAGACTGATTTGAAACATTATTGATGGGAGATAAATGCACCGCTACACGTTTCCAAATCCCAAGGAGTCGCCTATTGCCTGACACAGCATCTGCAGCAGGTCGTTTTCCTGTGTAACACCTCTTGTCAGGTACATCATGCAGATAGATGCATAGGGCAAAACAACGCATGCATTTTGTTGCTAAAACCCAGGACAGGAACTTCATCTGCTCTCGTGATGAAAACCATAAGGTCTTCAAACCTCATTTCAATCATTTTGTCTTCCGTGGGAGGAGAAAAAAAAGTAAATCAAACATCTGTCAAGTCAAATATAACATCTGGACTGTATATCACCATCTCTTTGTGTAACAAATTTAGGGTATATGAACATAATGTAAGGGGGGGAAAAAATCAGCATTTCATTAACGTTTCTAACTGCCCCTTGTCATTTTCATTGTCCTCAAATGTTAAAACATCCTACAATAGCACTTTGATCAGTCTGTCAAAGTAGTGTAAATTTTAAGTGTGCCATTTTGTTTGTGGAAGGTATTTCATAATTTCTGCTACAAAGGCTTGATTCAGTTACCCTCAATCATGTTCAAAACCATTTCCCAGCTGTAGATGGTATCCTCCTGTGCCTGCCGATAGTTGGTTCCACTGCTACTGTAAGTAAGGATGGCTTTGAAGGCTGCCTTTGACAGAAGTTCCTGCATGCTGGTGAACAAGGGTAAGAAAGCGATCCAGTTTTCCTTGACAAGGTCCCACAACTTTCCAAATGCATTCATTCCCTCTTGGAACTGCTGGATTATCTTGGCCATTCTGTAATGCAACTGTTAGAACATATGCAGAGTATAATAATAGTCTGTAACAATTTTGAATCCCTGATATTCAGTTGGAGTTTTTAATAAAACACATAAGTGGGCCCCAAATTCATATCACTGTACGGTATTTAGTCACTCTAACGTCATGTTTTTACAATAGCTTTCCATTTGTAGCAGTCATGACCAGGACAGAAAGGGAAAATCCCTATACTGTGCGCCCACACCTTTTCATGATTTATAATGATTTTTGTCCTTATCATCACTAGTATTGGTGATTTTGCAAAATCAGAAATGTTGGGAAATGAAGCATTTGTGATCATTTTTCACTCCTCTAGATGGTACTCTTGGACTGAAGATAAACATTAGTGCAGTGGAAATGTAATATATTTCCACTACATCTTGAGACTGTGAGTGCCATATAGAGGAGTAAAAAAAACAAGTACATCATGAAGCTTCATTTGTTCATCACAATTTGTCATCGATTCAAAACTTCATGCAATTTTTAACATTTCAAAATATATGTTAGTAAAGGCACAGTCTGATTGAAATCTACATATTTACATCACTAATAAGCACTCGTAGCATACTGTAAATTCATGTTTTACAGTGACACTATTTCGTAGGAGTTAAAAGTTTAAATCTTTTTTTTTTCCTTTGCATGTTTTTTTCCTGAAATAGATGTAATGCTTTACAACATACGCATAGATTTTTGGCATGTCTCCAACTTTGGCACGAAATATTCTTGGGATGCCACATTCAGAAATCCAGTCCCCCAAGTCATGTTGGAGTGTTGTCAGGTCTTCATTTGTCTTGCACTGTTGAATCTCAGAGACAAGAGTGGGAATGCAGCTGAGTCTCAGACCGAACTTTCTTTTCATAGGAATAAACAGTAACTGGTAGCAGTTTGACTCGTTTCTAATACATGTTTAAATGACAATCATGATGTACCCTTTTGATTTTGCTTTGCACATTCTGGGTCAGGCAGGACATGCCAGTCAAACTGTCTCAGTGATGGCTTCTGGCCGCACATCAAATGTAAGAGGCCTTAATGCATGGACCACCATGAGCAATTGATCCAAGCTATAAAGGTTGCCACCTTTCAAATATTTTTGCTGGTCGAGAGCCATTTGATCATAACTAAGAAAGACCTGGCTAGCTTTTCCCTCAAAAATTCCAAGAGAGGTCTGTAGCACTATCATCAGGAGACGAGGATAAAAATCAATAGGAAAGACCTTTCAGGTCTCCTTCTTCATTTTATGAACTGCTTTGCAGGTGTGCTGGAGCCCATCCCAGCTGTCTTTCTGCGGTAGGCGATGCACACGCTGAGAAATGAGGAGTAAAAAAATCAATGGATGGATTAAACAAGAGAGAATATTTTGATTTATCTGCAAGCAAGTTGCAATAGTCAAAAGAGCCACCTATGTCTCGTGAGCCATAGTTTCCCACCCCCAGATAACTGCTAGGGCCAGAACACCTTAACTGCTCATGTGTTCTGGCCTTAGCAGTTAACTTGTCAGTTTAAAAATTGATCACTAGCTCACTAGTAAGGCACATTATATCCACTAGTTACACTCGGTGGATCTTACCCACCTTACTTGCTGACTAGTAAGGTTCAAAATGTTAACCAGTTAACTTGTAAATGCAACAATATCCACTAGTTACTCAAATTTAGGCGTGCTCATTACGTCGATCGTAATCGACCATTAGGTCAGGGACTGGTCCCAAATCGATCCGAGGAGTGTAGAGGAATAAATAAATAAATAAATTGTGACTGTGTGCATGTTAGTAATATATATTTTTTGTGAATGCACACTGCACCCTAATCATTCTATCAGGCTCACTTTCACAAAAAGTACGGTACTTAAAAAAGAAACTAAAATAAAACGGGTTATCTTTAACCTACGGTGGTGTATGACTGCATTGCCGGAAGTTGTTATCGCTCAGCTGTTGTGCTAATATTTTATAATTATCATTATTCTCATTCAGAGTTTGTCCTGTACAATTAACCGAGGGAACGGCAAAGAATGGGAATCTGGAGGGCTGAGAGAAGCGTGATGTAACGGTCGATTCCGGGAGGTTGGTTGATCGAAAAGTAGATTTTGGTCAAAAAAGTTTGGGCACCCGTGTTCTAGGTGGTCTCATTTCGACCTCACTTGTTAACTAGTGAAACACATGTTTTCTTTCTAATAAACTACCGGTAGTTGAGTCCAGAGTGAGTCAATAGTTAACTGGAGACATGCATGTTTATTCAACTAGTTAACTAGTGGGAGACATTTTGTCTCACTAGTCAGACCAAAAAATGAACTTGTGCAAGATTTAACCTGCACGTTGGGCTTTTCTTTTCGCTAGTTGATGTTTATGCAGCACTAGTGAGCGATTGTGCACGAGTAAGTTAAGATATCCTTTATTTGTCCCACACTGGGGAAATTTACAGCCTCCAGCAGCAAGAATGCAGGTAGAAAGAAGAAAAGAAAAAAACAACAAAAAAAAAAAACAACAAATATGTAACATGTCGGGATTTTCTGTTGCACGAGCTTATGTTTTTGGCTGCCACGTACATTGTACTAGTGAAATAAAATTGCTTACAAGTTGACATGTGTGCACAACTCGTGAACGTGTAAAGCAGTGGTCACCAAACTATGGCCCGGGGGCCGGATCCGGCCCGCCTCCACATTTGGTCCGGCTCCCCTGAACAATACCAGAGAGTCTTTTGATTTATTTTTCATTATGTATATTTGTATTTTATCATAAAATTTGTCTTTTGCAATAAAATATTCCTTAGTTATGAACTATTTTCATGATTAACTATTAGCTAGTAACAATTTCATAAACACATATAACGTGACGTTTGTTCCATCCTTCTGCGGTCTGTGCTGTTATCTGGCAACCCCAGAAAAAAAAATCCTAAACCCATCCCTCTCAAAGAGAACGTAATCATGGCGAAAAGGTGAGGTAAGAGAAAAAAAATATTCAGAATACAGGGAATTTAACCCAAAATGGAGAAACTATTTTTTTTTCAATGCAAAGAAAAGATTGTCTGTCTCATCTGTCGGTGGCGGTATTCAAAGAATACCATCTGCGGAGACACTATGAATCCCGACAACAAGTACGATATTTTGCATGGGCAAATGAGAGCAGACAAGCTGTCAACGCTAAAAAGAGGAATGATAGCTCAGCAAAATACATTTGTACGCCAAGCTCAGCTGAACCAGCCATCTGTTCGGGCTAGCTTTCGGTTTGCTCAACTGATAGCAAGCAGCGGTAAGGAGAGTTTGTCAAGAAATGCATGAATGCTGTCGCGGAGGTGGTGTGTCCCGAGAAGAAAGACGTCTTTAATACCGCGAGTGTATCAAAAAAAGTTATTTGATTTTGTGCAGGTTTCTGGGAAACAATACATTTTGACGTCTAGGTACTCTTGCAGTCACACTTTTGCTGTTACAAACTGACACCGGGCCCTCCCATCAGAGAAGCGAAAAGTTATGTGGACCTCAAAGGAAAAAGTTTGGGGACCACTGGTGTAAAGTTTTGTAACTGGCAAACATGTGAACTAGCCACATTAGATTTTTTCACTATTTAACTAGTAGTCTGCACGTCATCTAGTGCACAATTTTGTCAAACATGTTCAGTCAAAGTCCATACAACTTCAGCATTGAGCCTGACAAGTCAGAAAAAATATGTTCCGTAGTTAACCAGGGATATGAAAATCTGTGTCACGAGCTAACTAGTTTCTCACTCCAAACCCAACTAGTTTACTAGTGAGCAAACATGTATATCACAGGTTTCAAGACGATGCATAGCACGGAGTCAGCCCTGTTACGCGTTTCTAATGACATCCTCCTGGCAAATGACTCTGGAGACCACGTGTCTGCTTTTTATTGGACTTAACTGCATCATTTGATACAGTGGATCACAGTATTCTGCTGACTTGTTTGCAGCACTTGGTGGGCATTGGCCGCAGTGCTCTTGAGTGGTTTAGGTCCTATCTAACTGACAGAACCTTTTGTGTCAACCTTGGCTGCTCTGAGTCATGCACTGCTCCCCTGTCATGTGGTGTTCCACAGGGCTCAATTCTGGAGCCTCTGCAGTTCTCGCTGTATCTGCTCCCATTGGGTTCCATCTTAAGGAAACATGGTATTCCCTTCCACCGCTATGCAGATGACTGCCAGATCTATGTCCCATTGAGCAAGAAAGACACCTTCTCATTAAGGCCACTCCTATCCTGTCTGGAAGAAATCAAAACCTGGATGGCACAAAATTATTGTTTGGTCCCAGTGGCCCTTGTACATTCCATCCTGTAGACTTGGGCCCCCTGTCTCCTTAAAAGTGCTCCATAAATACTGTTGACTTGACTTGACTAGTTAACAAGTAAAGTAAAAATGAGCCTAGGGTCACTACTGGATATTTCTACATTGACTAGTTACCTAGTTCACATTTTCAAACCATCTAGTTAACATGTAAGGTCAAATAGATTGTAAGTAATTTCCTAGTTTGGATTTCTAGATTCACTCGTCAACAATGTAACCAATAATGGGCATCCCCGAGTGAACTAGCTGCAAATCCTCAGGACAACTTGTAAACTAGTGTCTTCTTCTTCTTCTCCTTTCGGCTTGTCCCTTTTCAGGGGTTGCCACAGCGAGTAATTAATTTCCATCTTTCCCTGTTCTCTGCATCCTCTACTCTGACTCCAACTACCTGCATGTCTTCCCTCACGGCATCCATGAATCTCCTATTTGGCCTTCCTCTCTGTCTCCTACTTGGTAGCTTCATCGGCGTTTTGACTGTTACGCATTAAGATAAGATAAGATAAGATATCCTTTATTTGTCCCACAATGGGGAAATTTACAGCCTCCAGCAGCAAGAATGTATGTAGAAAGAAGAAGAGAAAAAAAACAACAACAACAAACATCTTTCAATTAAATAAATAAATAAATTCAATTAAATATGAACACAAATGGATAAATCGCAGTACTATTTACAATTTACCTTCACATCATTTATTCATTCATTCATTCATCTTCCGTACCGCTTGATCCTCACTAGGGTCGCGGGGGGTGCTGGAGCCTATCCCAGCTGTCTCCGGGCAGCAGGCGGGGGACACCCTGAATCGGTTGCCAGCCAATCGCAGGGCACACAGAGACGAACAACCATCCACGCTCACACTCACACCTAGGGACAATTTAGAGTGTTCAATCAGCCTGTCATGCATGTTTTTGGAATGTGGGAGGAAACCGGAGCACCCGGAGAAAACCCACGCAGGCCCGGGGAGAACATGCAAACTCCACACAGCGAGGCCGGAGCTGGAATCGAACCCGGTACCTCTGCACTGTGAAGCCGACGTGCTAACCACTGGACTACCGGGCCGCCCTCACATCATTTAATTATTATTATTATTATGATTGTTATTTTTTATACATTATGGCATGTGTGTGTAAGTGCATGAGTATATGTGCGTGTGTGGTAACGGGCCGATCGCGGGACGTTGGTTAATCGAAAAGTAGATCTTCGGTCAAAAAAGGTTGGGCACCACTGCTCTACAGGATGCACTGCAGGGAACACAAACATTTAATCATGAAGGCTCATTGTGTATTCGTGGCAAATTTAGTCATTTTGATAGTAGGCTAATATAGATAACAGATACACACAGCATGTGTTGCCTTCATTGTAACGCTTATTTAAGGCTTGTAATTTTTTATGGCTCCAGACATATTTGGAGTTTTGCTGGGTTTTTTTGTCCAATATGGCTCTTTCTACATTTTGGATTGCCAACCCGTAGTATAGATGATATATGATATAGCCATTAGTGTGGCACTTTGAGAACCCAGGATTGTAAACACTTGTGTTTTATGGAGCGAGCAGGTGTCTACTTCCTTTACCATCAGCGAGCCATCGTCTTTATTGATTGATAAAATGCTTCACAATTTCATCTCTTTGCAAAAGCAAAACGGAGGTAACATTTCATCTGATCATGTGCTTTTTGGCAAGTCTAGAGCTGAAATCAAGAGTTCAGCCCCACTGCAGGGCAATCCTCAGGCTGGCTTTATGTGTGTGCTTTTTTTACCTTTACGACATGTTTTGAAGAAGAGCTGCTTGGCCCTGAGGGTAAAAAAGGATTTTTAAAATTTTGCAACAACACACACTTTTAATGCAAGTAAAACAATTGTACATCACATTACACTAAAACCCATTAAAAATTTGATTTCTCACCATCTGCAATTGGCCGGCAACCAGTTGATGATAAGCGGATCAGAAAATGGATGGATGGATTTCTCATTATATTACAGCACAACTAATATTCTAATATTCAACGATGAAATGAAATCCATTCCAGTATGTAATTAGGAGACCAGAGATAAGAAGATCGTCGTATCACACGTCATATTGTGGACAAATGTATGATTTGGCGCTGAAAGCTCCACTGAGATTCACAGTCAAAGCTGTTTTATATTCTTAGAGCATGCCGCTTAACTGTCTTGATCAGTGCTGGCAGTAACACGACTTCAGTACATCTACACAGAGCTCACAGATTAAGATTAAGATTAAGATATCCTTTATTTGTCCCGCAATGGGGAAATTACAATCAGAATTCAGAAAGGAAAACGCTGGGTAAGGAGAGGGAACAAAAAACACGCTCGAACTATACTCATTCATTCATTCATTCATCTTCCGAACCGCTTGATCCTCACTAGGGTCGCGGGGGGTGCTGGAGCCTATCCCAGCCGTCTCCGGGCAGTAGGCGGGGGACACCCTGAATCGGTTGCCAGCCAATCGCAGGGCACACAGAGACCAACAACCATCCACGCTCACACTCACACCTAGTGGACAATTTAGAGCGTCCAATCAGCCTGCCACGCATGTTTTTGGAATGTGGGAGGAAACCGGAGCACCCGGAGAAAACCCACGCAGGCCCGGGGAGAACATGCAAACTCCACACAGGGAGGCCGGAGCTGGAATCGAACCCAGTACCTCTGCACTGTGAAGCCGACGTGCTAACCACTGGACTACCGGGCCGCCCCGAACTATACTCTTCAGAGGATAATTTAAGTCCAGGATAAAAAAAGACCCTAGCACATGAATAAGCATATGACAGTTACAACAAGTCACAAGATATAACATGTATAAGGGGGAGGATGAATGGGAAGGGGGGGTAACCGCGACGCGGCCGAAAATGACCAGCTGCACGGCCACCGTTGCGCTC
This sequence comes from Hippocampus zosterae, assembly GCF_025434085.1. Taxonomy (NCBI): domain Eukaryota; kingdom Metazoa; phylum Chordata; class Actinopteri; order Syngnathiformes; family Syngnathidae; genus Hippocampus; species Hippocampus zosterae. The sequence continues at coordinate 3,725,873 of NC_067460.1, forward strand.
CGCATTATCGAACCACGTCACGGGGGAAAAAGAATCGGAGCGATGAAGACGGTGATAACAAGGATGTGTATGCACGTGTGCTTGTCCAGTCGTGTATGTGTATGCATGTACAGGTCATAGCTGCTTCGTCGAGGTCTGCTCATCATGAAGACAGCTTATCAGTCCATGGCTGAGAAGGAGGGGGGTGGTGGTGGGGGCCCAGAGTGACCGGCAGATTCTTCACTTCCAATAGAGCCTCTCCCGTCGGTTGAATTTTGCGATAGAACAGCAAGCTGCCAACACCAAACAGCAGCATACCTGTTATCAAAAGGCCAATGATGTAGATGTCTTCCACATCCTCCATGGACAGTACTGTCAGGCACACCGATCTCCACTTTCACAATGGATCTAGGGCGTATCCGGCAGCAAGTGTCCCCGGAGGGCAAGCAGGCCCCCCCCCTGCCCGCTCTTTCCGTCGAAAGATTTTTGCCGATTACATCGAGAGACCAGCCAACTAATTCCATGGTTAGTTCTTCGGATGAAAACACGGTAGGAGGCCAGGGGAAAAAAGTTGGACAAAGACAGCACAAAAGACTAAGTGGCGAGCAGGGAAAAAAAAGGTGGGAGGGCAGGGGAGCTGTGTAAAAAGCGTCCGCCTTCGTCGAGAGCCAAGCAGATGGATGACAGCAAAGATTCATGACAATAGAATAGCATGTATTGTAATGATGGATAATTGCCTTAAACTTGATCTCGTGTTGTATGCTTCATAGTGGAGTTAGTTTTTGCGATTTCACAGATTTTAACGCATATAATGGCCACCAACACTTCCATTTCATTGTATCCAAATCAATACAGTACATTGTTTTTAAAACACTTATCGTGTTCATCATCCCAAGGGATGGGATGGTGATAATGAGTTTACCTTATAGGTAAAAAGTGAATAGTTACCAGGAGCACCTGGGTAAGATTGAATAAGTCCCCAATCGAAATGTTAGGATACACTTTAATAACTTGGAAACCATGCTTGGAATATTTTTCCCCTCTCTGTGCTTGTGCACAGCTTCCAAACGTTTGCATCCTCCGCTGATTTACCGTAAATTCCGGGCTACAGACCGCACCTGATTAAGAGCCGCATGCTCAGATTTATGAAGAAAAATCTATTTTGTAATTATATGCGGCGCACCGTACTATAAACCACTGGCCAATGAGTAGGCGGGGGTTTGCTTCTGAGTCCCTGCCGCCGTGGAGCGCCTCTGGGTGAGGCGGCTGACTCGGTCCTCCGCTGAACCCCCGCAGAAAAAAAACGCAACATTTCTTAAGGTTAAAATAATCTCCATATTTTTATGAGCATTATAAATGCATTCGCACAACGAAATTACGCTGAAACACATAATAAGAGGCCAGACAAAGAGAGACCTTGATGTGCATTTGAGTAATTACGAGGAGAAATACTGCACCCCACTAGGCTTTAAATTGAATAATGCAAATCATATAAATGGAAAGATATATAAAATTATTTCTATAGTCAGCCGCTTAAAAATGATCATCGTTGGTAGCTTTAGGCCGATGCTGCGTGGCTCAAAACAGAGCTAAAATGTATTCTCTCGTGGCCGCTTGTTTTCAGTATAACAGGGGGGTCACCTTTTTTAATTACAGTCCGAGTGAGAGGCAAATCAAATGTCAGAGGGTCTTCGTCCATATTTATTATTTCGGCTGATGTAATTCTCCGCTATCTTTGTTTGTGTGAATGTGCGGAACGAAGCAAGTTCGTCCTCGTAATTTGGAGGGAGCTGCTGACACAACGTCGTGCGTGGCCAAATAGACAGGCTTTTCCGTTTCATGAATCTATAACACCACGACGTCCCACCTTTAAAACCTTTGGTTGTCTTTTTACACTGGCTTAGTTCTTCTTGCCGGAGCCTCCACCTTCGCCCCATCGACTCGTCTATGCCAAGATTACGGGCAGCAGCTTGATTTCCTTCTTTAACTGCCAGAGCGATCGCTTTTAGTTTAAAAGCTGCATCATATGCTTTTAGTCTGGTATTCCCCTTGTTGATCAGGGTTAGAAGAAAGACAATTTCATTGGACCCCTGTGTACTACGCATTCATTTTATTGGTCGACATTTTTTGGTAACACATTTTTACCCCGCTACGGCAAAAAGATCGGAAACTGGGATTAGTCATACAATCTCATTGGACCTCAGTGAAAGATTCATTCATTGTATTGGTGCATGTTTTTCCCGTGATGAATTTTTTTTTTAAAGCCGCTTCATATTACACGCCGCAGTGTTGAAAGTGTGGAAAAAAAGTAGCGTCTTGTAATCCGGAATTTACGGTATATATGTTGTGGATCGGCATATTGTAGGGATCAAATCAACCCTTTCATGCACCCTGTAATCTGATAACACGATGAGATGTCCACTGTAGTAACAGCTGTCCCTGAAAGGATTAAGGTACAATAAAGTAACTTTTTGGGTTGCATTTAGGCTGGTTGGCTGCACTTTTTATCAGCTCTGCCACCATCAGCATTTGCCTCTGGTCTGCTATCTTTGACGACTGATCTCGTCAGTGTGTGCACTGCTGACAGACACATGATGCATTGCAGAGTGGCTCAGAAACTACAGTGGTGCTGCGCTGCAGTCGATTTCCTGGGCCGTGCAATTTCCAAAACAGGGGCAGCGGTCTCACGTGTACACTATGCGTTCATTTTGTCACATCTTAACCTTCAAACTGTTCAAGAGATGTTAATCATTTTCGACCTGATGGGATATCGTCGTAACTATGTAGCTGACTAGGCAGTTCCATTGCATGCCCGCAAAGTGAAGTGATTTTTCCGAATGGGGATGGTGAAAGCCGTCTTTTGAGGTCTGCATGTTTTAATGATTTAAAGCTTTGTGTTTAAATGATTATTCCCAAAAACAACAATTAGTATCTCTTTTATTTTCATTTGAGTAATTTTATGTCATATTTTGCTGGTAGAGACTTACGTCAGCAATACTCGCTGGCACGCGATGACGTCACTTGGGAAAAATATAGTCAAATATGTTTGAAATATTGCTGCTCTGTCCTATGTTGGAAAGGAAGCACTTTTTCATCTCTCCTTGACCTGATGACGTAATCCAACAAAGGTTTGACTTTCCGAAGAAGCCCACAGCCTTGTCAATAAGCAAGTGACTTACAGATCTCATTTTTGCATCCACGACAATCAAGTTAAAAAAAAAAACACTGGCTACCAAACAAATGCGTGGTCATTATTAACGATTTGTATGGGAGTACAAAAGCCAATGCGTAACAGTACACCCTGAAGCTTGCAGGCATTTTTGAAAAACGATCGGTGCACATTCTGCCATGTGTAACTGCTTTAGTGGAATTTATGAGCTTGAACGTTGGCGTAAAAAACACCATTGCAAAGCTCCAAGCTCATCCATAGAGAGGGTTGTAAACCTCCGTTCTTTCTTCAGAATTTTAAAAAGAAAAATCCAAATGAATGTAATAAACAAAAAATTTGAGGGGAAGGGGCAAATCTTGAAACCAAGGGAACAGACAAAGACTCGTACAAGAGACAGAACATGGGATCAGCCCAACTGAAATGGTTTTTCTGGTCACTGTCACTTTTTTAGAACAAGAAGATAAGATAAGATAAGATAAGATATCCTTTATTCGTCCCACACTGGGGAAATTTACAGCCTCCAGCAGCAAGAATATATGTAGAAAGAAGAAAGGAGAAAGAGAAAAAAAAACAACAAACATCTTTCAATTAAATACAATATGAACACAAATGGATAAATCGCAGTACTATTTACAATTTTCCTTCACATCATTTAATTATTATTATTATAATTGTTATTTTTTATTCATCAGCCTGACAGCAGTCGGTAGGAACGAGCGTCGGTATCTCTCCTTGCAGCGCGGGTGTAACAGTCTCTGGCTGAAGGAGCTACCAAGTGCTGTCAGGGCGGGCTGGAGGGGGTGGGAGGGACTGGCCATCATAGCTTTTAGCTTAGTTAGCATCCTTCTGTTGCCCACCTCCTCCAGAGTGTCAAGGGAGCAACCCAGGACAGAACTGGCCTTCCTGACCAGTCGCTCCAGTCTCTTTCTGTCCCGGGCTGAGATGCTGCCTGACCAGCAGACAATGCCATAATGGATGGCCGAGGCCACCACCGAGTTATAGAACGTCTTAAGGAGTGACCCCTGAACCCCAAAAGACCTCAGTTTCCTGAGTAGGAAGAGTCGGCTCTGTCCTTTCCTAATCAGGGTGTCCGTGTTTGTAGACCAGTCCAGTTTGTCGTTCAGAAGAACACCAAGGTACTTGTAGGAGGTCACCCTCTCTATGTCCATACCCTGGATGTTCATCGGTGCTGGTGAGGACTTTTTCCTGCAGAAATCCACAACCAACTCCTTAGTTTTCCTAGGGTTGATCTGGAGGAGATTCTGCTGGCACCAGTCCACAAAGTCCTAAGCGTTTGCACATTTAAATATTGTGGCATGTTCATTTGCTGATTGATTCACTGAGTGTTAGGCTGCCTTCAGATCAATTCACTCGCCTCACCTGGCCAAAACAACGCTATTATTCAGGCTGCTTATGTTTTTGGAGGCAGTGTATGGGGCAGGGATGCCCAAACTTTTTGGATCGAAGATCTAATTTTCGATCTCCCGGGATCTACCCTTACTGGCACGCGTGCACACACACACACACGCACACTGGCACACATACGTACACGCACGCCATGATGAGAAACAGCCTGAAACCTTTGGTGAAAATGAGACTGATAAGATGATTGGGGTGCAGTGTACATTCACACAAAAAATATATATTACTAACATGTACAAAGATACACAAATGGTTGTTGTTGTTTTTTCTCCTCAACACTCCTCGGATCTACTTGGGACCTGTCTCAGATCTACCGGTAGCTCAGGATCGACCTAATGGGCACCCCTGGTATTGAGCATTACAAAACTAGCCATTTACAGAAACATTATGTTTCTCGGCAACATATTACATGAAACTGCAATGCACCGTAAAGCCATTTCATTTATGTGTTGTCAGCACAAAATATCCCCATGTGCCGAGGAAAAGCACCGTGCTTTAGAGACGCTAAATGAGACACACAGAATGGCACACACCACAGATGGTCATTTAGAACATGGTGTCAAAGTCAGGGCCTAGGGACCTTTATGTGGCCCACGAGAGCAAATCAAGCATGTCAAGTTCCATGATGCTTGCTGAACCAAAATTTCAAATTGTCATATGTACCGGGTAATCCACAATAACAGTGATTATTGTTTACTTCTGATTTTAAAACTAGTTATCCATCAATTTGTTGTGCACTGTGTACGTAACATATGGAGGTGATTAAACATTTATATGATTTCCCAAAATTCATAACGGCCTTCGAAGGGAAACCGTAACGACAATGTGGCCCGCGACAAAAATGAGTTTGACACCCCTGATTTAGAACCCCCTTCCAGCCACTTGATCCATCCTCACTGAAGACAGGACTCCCACTTGTCTGTTCCTCACATCCCAGTGTTCCTCTACAGCCCCAGTAAGCTGCACACATCCTTCTAAATGTCATTAAAAGTGCAAGTTGAGTAGTTTGTTGTTGATGAATGGATGGCTCTACTTTAAGAAACGGCAAAAGTAAAGATGGACTCCGTGTGTTGTGTTCAGCTGCAGGTGGCAGCGGAGGGCTCATTCTCCCATTCCGCATCTGTTCCTTGTCATGTCATGACCTGTCACCTCACAGATTTAACTTCTTCCAGGTAGACTGTCAAGCCATCAACAGTTGTCGGATATTTTCGTGGCCTTTGTCGTTCTCAGTCATTGTCTGGGTTTGTATTTCTTGTTTGTTCCGCTTTTACCTCTTTCTTGTTTACTAGCTGGTTCGCCGGAGGGCGGCGAACCAGCTAGTTCCTGCGGAAGGCTGGTAAGGTGGTGGTTCGCCGCCCTCCGGGCGGCTCATCAGCTAGTTCCTGCGGAAGGCTGGTAAGGTGGGCCTTCGGCCCACAAAAGTGTTGTTGCTTGGTTCAACTTTTTGTTCATCTTCAATGCTTATCGCGAAAATAAAGAGATGTTTCGCTCTACTAAATAACTAACAATTTCATTGCAATGCTTGTGGGTAGACAACATTTTTTCGCTAAGATGCCCGCGCGATCGTAGTGAGCCACTGCCTGAGCGGCGCAGTGGCGGCGCGGTGAAGTAGGTACGTTTTGAAAAGGGACAGACGGAAGGACAGACCGCGTGCGGGACGACGCGCAATATGTATATAGATGCTCGGATCATTTTGTTTTTTCTTATTGAATGACTTTTCCTTGTCTTTTTTTATTTTATTTTTTGTCTTGTTGTTTTATCTTGCTGTTTGCAAACGCTTTGGTTTGACTCGTTCATCTCCTGGTATTTTGTTACTAGAGTTATACTTTGTCAGTCTTGTGACCTTATTTTGGAAATAAACATTTTTTTACTCAATGTTATTCCTGTCTAAATTTGTAGGTTCCGCTCAAGTTCTGGACTGGTCCAGAATTATAACAGTTGCTGACAACTGCATCCTTAATAACCCTTTCAGGGACAGAGGTTACTTCAATGGACAGCTTATCATATTATCAGGTTACAGGGTGCATGAAAGGGTTAATAAGAATAAGGACAGTCATACTTCGGTCTTCGACCATAATCCGTTCCAGAAGATAGTTTGAAAACCGAAACCACGCGCTTTTAAAAAAAACTTTATTGAACACGTCTGCTCACAATGGAATGCTTCACGAGGCAGCGTCACTTACTTGTCTCCCCGAGACATGTAAGTGTAAGGAAGGTGAGAGGAGTCAAGTGGTGCATTCAAGCACGCTCAGTTTGGTCGACAACCGATTTTCGGTCATAATCCGAGGCATAAAAAACTCAAAATTTTTGGTCGAAAACCAATTTGGTCGAGAACAGAAACATTCGAAAACCGAGGTTTGACTGTACAGTGAAACTCCTCTAGAACAGAACCTACATGGGCGAAAATACCCCCTAATGTGAAAAAATCTTATTGCATTAACATCATTCCCATTCTCCTGCCCCCCATACGAAGAAAAAAAAAACCCTCTTGCGTTATACAAAATCATTTTCTCTGCTCCAGCCTCGCGAAGACATTCACTACAACAAAGTCTAATCCAACAGCGACCTCTACGGCTTCGTTTGGAAATGGCAACAGCAACTACCACACTGGTTTGCATTGTGAACGATGTTGATTTCGGTCACAGCTGCAAGTTTCCTGGACTCAACATACTCATAGCTGCTCTGCCATTGGCTTACCTAGCATCATCCTGGCCTCCGATTGGCCAAGAGGGACCTCACAGTCTATGTGTGTAGATACTGAAGCTAGATCCGTAGCATCCGATTAGCTCCTCAGAGTAAATTGCTTATGGCTCGACGGACATTCAAATAAACGAACGCTTCCTCGTATTACAAGTAAAGCATTTTCCTCAAAAATGCTTTACTTGTTATCATGCTAAAAACTTCTTTTTGGAACGTAACCCCACGATAAACGAGGGATTACTGTATTATGTTTTTGGTGCTTCTTGCATGAATAAGATTAACATAAACCCTCACCATGGAAAATGCGAAAAGAAATGCATATGACACAACTTTGAAGTTAAAAGCAATCAAGCTGGCTGATAAAGAAGGGGAAAGAGCTGCTGCACGTGAACTTGGCATCAATTAATCATTGGTGAGATGTTGGAAACGGCAGCAGGAAGAACTGGAGCATTGTAAAAAGACGACAGAGGTTTTCAGAGGTAATAAAAGCAGGTGGCCCGAATTGGAAAACTTTCTTGAAGACTGGGTGAACACAGATAGAAGAGATGGCCGAAGGATTTCAGCTGTGCAAATCAGACTGAAAGCCAAAACAAACGCCACCAAAAAGAGAATTCTGGATTTTGAAGGAGGACCGTCGTGGTGTCTCAGATTTATAAAATGAAAAGTTCTGTCCATCAGGGCACGGATTACTGTTTGTCAGCCACTTCCTCCCGACTACGAGGAACAAGACGCAAATTTTCACAAATTCATTCACAGATAGCAGAGAATTCCACCCGACCAGACGACATCATAAATATGGGTGAAGGACCGCTGACGTTTGACTTGCCCCGCGCTAGGGCCGTTAACAATAGGTGAAGTATCTGTCACACTGAAAAGGACCGGCCATGAGAGGACACACTTCACCTGTGTTTTGGGCTTCAGTGTTTACGGAGTGAAGCTTACACCAATGGTAATTTTTAAACGGATTACTATTCCAAAAGAAAAGCTCCCGAAAGATATTGTCATGAAAGTGTCTTGTCCAGGGAAACCAAGACAACAAAAGTATTTATAAAAAATGATGAGATGTATTCAAGAACTGCGATTGGCTGGCAACCGGTTCAGGGTGTCCCCCGCTTACTGCCTGAGGACAGCTGGGATAGGCTCCAACACCCCCCGCGACCCTATTGAGAATTAAGCGGTTCGGAAAATGGATGGATGTACCAGTATTTAGGAAAGAAAAAGAAAAGGGAAAAAAAACATGGAGGGACACCGTTCACAGATATGTCAAGGGAGCCTTCTCCCTTTTCGCATCTCGCGCTCTTATTTTATCTTGTTGGGAGTTGGTGAAGACCAGTGCAATCAGCATTTTTGAGCAGCTACACAGAGTACAGACGAGTGCAACTTTGCTTATCAGCATAATAACTGGTCAGCATTCAAAGGTACGGTCAGCATTCAATAGTACGAACAATTACTTCCATTTAGTGCTGTTTTTTGTCCAATTGCCTTTACAAAAGTTAACCACAAAGGGTGGATGGTCGAAAACCTCAAAGCAATGGTTGACCGAGTGTTACGACAAGCGGCCGGGAGGATTCTTTCAGAGAAAAAAAGCATTACTCGTTTTGGACAGCAAGAGGGAGTCACTCATATTCCAGATTCTGCGAAAGCAGCCATCAAGAGGACAAACTCCAGTCCGGCTGTCATTCCTGGGGGGAAAAATAAAGTATTTGCAGCCACTTGACATTTGCGTGAATCGAGCATTTAAAGGGGCGCTCCGAGTTGAAGGCTTGGATGACCAGTGGCGAGAAATCGTTTACCAAAACTGGCCGTATGTATGAGAAGAGCAACTTTTGCACAAGTCTGCCAGTGGATCCTGACAACGTGGAGCAGTGTGGAGAACAAAAAAATCCACCACGACCAACAGGTTTTGCAAAGTGGGTCTGCTGTGTGACAGAGAGGACAGCACAAGCTCAGGAGTGAATTTGCCTCAGAATGAGAATGACACTGAAAGTGACAATGGAAGAGGGACTGAGAAAGTGTCTGACAAAGTTCATCTGGGGCTATTCAAATCCAACACTGAGAAGGAAGACCTCCATGGCCTCTTGCACAGGAGGCAGATGAAGACAGCGAACAGTGACTTATGCTTTTTTTTAACCAGCCCTGTTTGTTCTTTTTTTCTGCCGTGGTGCTGCTGTGTTGCTTTTGTGTTGCTGATGCGTTACATGCACTGTCTGGAAAAAAGAATTTAAGGTATGTTATTAAAACATTGAAAACACTTTCTGTGTACCGACTTTCTTTGCAAATATGGTACAATGTGGGCACCTGCCGGTAATAGACAGGTGCATCTTGTGTGTACAAAATGTTTCTTCCTTTAAAAATCAACTGGGTGCATTTTGTAATCGGATGTGCTCTATAGTCCAGAAATTACGGTAAACATTATGTTTAGATTAAGGTGCATTCATTACTCCTGAGGTGTCTGTTTGTAGTTGTTGACTGTATTATTATCTTACATTATTCTACATGTGTTGTACTGGAGGGTCCGGTGGACGACTGGTTAAGATAAGAAAACCTTTATTAGTCTCGAAATGGAGAAATTCCCAATTCACAGCAGCAAAATTATCAAAGGAAGCAGTAGAAGAACAAAATGTAGGAGCTGTTGGAGAGGCAGCCACTCTCGCGGCGCCATCTTGAAGTCCAAATAACAAAATAATTAGCGCATTGATCGTCACAGTGCAGAGGTACCGGGTTTGTGGCCTTCCTGTTTGGAATTTGCACGTTCCACCCGTGCCTGCGTGCGTTTTCTCCGGGTACTCTGGCTTCCTCCCACGTTCCAAAAACATGCATGGCAAGTTGATTGAACACTAAATTGTCCCTAGGTGTGAGTGTGAGCGCGGATGGTTGTTCGTCTGTGTGTGCCCTGCGATTGGCTGGCAACCGGTTCAGGGAGTCCCGAAGACGGCTGGGATAGACTCCAGCATCCCCCACAACCCTTGTGAGGATAAGCGGATCAGAAAATGGATGGATGGATGTGCTGTACTGGGGGAAAAAGAAAAAAATCGAGCCTCTGCCCCAGCAGCACACATACGACAAACATCCAGCTGGTCAGCAAATAGCAGGTACTTGTCTAAACTGGTCCGTGATGCAAAAAAATGTTCGGGACCACTGAATTTGAGAAGCTTAGAGTTGTGCTATCCTCTGTTGTTCAATATCTTCAGATAGCGCAATCCAGCAGGACTCCGTAGTGCTGTTATCATAAGTAATGGTAGACTCTGATCTGATCCTTGTCATCCAGGCCAAGCTGGACGAGGTTGCTCTGGGAAGATGAAGCCTGATAGCGAGTGAACAGAGGTCTGAGGCACTCAGTTAAGGTCATGAACAATTCACACGACAATCTGTTTGTTGTTTTTGAAAAAAAATATTAAACAAAACAACAACAAAAACCTGCCCTGTTCAGCTTCATGGTACCATGCTGGAACATTTTGGCTGTGTAACAGGTGAGTTTGACCGACTCTCCCGGTTGCTATTTGTGTTTTGATAAAAATGTATTGAAAGCACAGTTGCACTGAACAACGTTTGAAAGGAACAGACAGTTGGAAAAGAACGAATAGAGCAACAGAACGACAGGCAGGGCTTGGCCTCATCTAGGTTTCATATTTGGAGTGAATTCGGTCAAAAGACATTAACAGTGAATGTAACCCTTTCAGGGAGAACGGTTACTACAGTGGACAACTTATCATGTTATCAAGTTACAGGGTGCATAAAAGGGTTGAATTCACTAGGAGTATAAGCCACAGCCGAGTTTACAGTATTTTACAGCGATTAGCCATACTTTATAACAATTTCTAATGAGCCATACTTTCAAGAAGATAAATACATGTACTTACGGTATTAAAACTTAATGAAAGATATGTTTACATCTCTTGGGATGTAACATTGACACATTGATATCCAAATTTGTCAGCACTTCAAAAAGCCAAGTGTGCTGTTTCGAATGTGTTTATTTTCAATAAATAAATAAAACACATAACAGTGTTCCTCTTCATCCTTTTTGAAAACTTGCATCAGCTGCTTCCATAGCATTGCGCTTTCTACCTTGGGAACATAAAAGCAGATTGTGTCCTTGAAAAGAGTAAAGGTATTACCGGTACCTCAGATTCCACAAATTTGCTGAATTTACTGGCTGAATATTGGCACTCATACAATTACTCAAGACCAGTGGCTTTTTTTCTCTTTCTCCTTTCTTCTTTCTACATACATTCTTGCTGCTGGAGGCTGTAAATTTCCCCAGTGTGGGACGAATAAAGGATATCTTATCTTAACCTGGGTTCGGTCAATCGGTCTCAGGGGTTCGACGGAGCCTCTGCCAGGGAGGTTAAGACACACCCGACTCAAGATATCAGTTATGACACACCCGCTTGGCTATCGCTGGTTGCAGACAATCACTTTACATTGCTTGTCCAATCAGTGCTGTGGGAAAGTTCATTCGCTCAGTAGTCACTGTGTGACTGTCGTGATAGTACTTCATACAATTTTAAAAAACTATCCTTAGGCCATGTAATTTTATTTACTTTTTTCTGTTTTTAATAAATGTGTTTTTTTCATGTCTTGAATTTGTAAAATATAAATTGTTTATTTTTCACTAATGTTGGATTCGGTGAATGTGCATATGAACTGGTTGGGTTTGGTACCTCTAACAAGGTTAAGTCAAGTCAACAGTATTTGAACCACTGCACAGAAATTAGTAATACAAAAGAAATGTGATGGACCAAGTTACAGGAGTGTAATTAGCAGCGATCATTTTAGTAATTCGGACATGGAAGATGAAGTGTTTTCAAAGGAATGAAATGGCTTCAATGACCAAAGATGGATGGTGGTTCCCCTTGTGTTGCTGCCTATAATATCCATGCGGCTCCTCAGGCTTGGCGGTGAGACGCTTAAGTTTCCTTGGTGGTCTTAACAGGCTCAATACAAACTTAATAATTTATTTTTATCCCTTTGAAGAAGAAAAAAAAGGTAAGATGCTTAGTTCCTCATTCTCTTACAGTGTGCACCTATGGAGAGTGTTATCGGTGTGACATTTTCAGACGTTGAAGTAGATATGCCCAAATCAACTTTGGTGATGATTGATTGCAGTTTTTTGACATACTATGTGACATAAGGTAAGGGTTTAAAAACCTTTTAAAAGTCTAATTTTCTTTGCTGATGACACATGAACATATGGGTATTGATTTTTAAGTTGTATTAATTATTTCTAGATTGCTCCAAAACGGAATGAGGACATAAAAAAAAGAATGGTAATTTTATTTTCCTGAGCAGACAGTAAATAGAGTTTATGAGCGAAAAATGCACCATCTTGGTATGAGAGTGAATGTAGGGTACAGCAATGGAATGGAATGGTTTGGAGTAAAAGGTACACCTTCATTTTAAAAAACTGTTTTCATATATTGAGTGCACTGCATTATAAGGCGCATAGAATAGAAGCCACAACAGTGACTACGGTTGCGTTATGCATAAACTAGATGGAGCTCCACTAAAGGAAATACAATGCAATACAGCTTATACAGAGCTTTCACAGCTGTAACAAAGCGCTTTACAGAAAATTTTAAATAATACATCCGAGAAATTAGAAAGAGATCCTTATACAAGGCGCATCGGATTATAAGGCGGACTGTCTGCTTTTGAGAAAATTGAATGCTTTTAGGTGGGCCTTATCGTGTGGAAAATAAAAACTGAAATAGAAGACCATAACCAACAATCAAGAGTCATTTCAGATAATTGTGTGATGAAAGGATACATGCTGTTGTCCTTCTTTCGCATTTCCAGCCATCTCTTATTGCTGTCGATCAGTCTCTGCAGTCTACGGCCATCCACTTTCACTGACTTCTGAATGTGCAGGCTATGGGGAAACACAAAGCATCAGATGTCAAATACATCCATCCGGTGTTGTCATCTGCCATCTTATTTCTTTATTTATCTGCCTGCTCAGACGTCCAGCCATTGCAAAAGAGTCTATAAACAGCGATCAGAACAAATTGGAGATGCTGCACTTCCCAGCAAAGCAACCTCCGCACCGCGGTGATTTCAACCAGCTACCGTCATACTCAACAAGGAGACCCACAAAGTTTTATTTCTCTTGGAGAGAATAACAGTCCGCCACCCTCTCATTTTCTCTTATTCACATTTTTGTGCCTTCTTTTAGTTAAGTTTCATGAAGTGTAAAATCTTGAATTTAACCGGTATGTTTAGTAGAAATTACTTCATATAAAGAATTTCACCATGAATTGTGTGTGTGTGTGTGTGTGTGTGTGTGTGTGTGTGTGTGTGTGTGTGTGTGTGTGTGTGTGCGTGTGTGTTCGATTAGTTTTAGTATTATCCTCTCTTTTAGTAAATCAAACTAATTATTCAAGTGTGGCACCTTATACATACATACATATATATATATTAGAGCTGTCAGTTTAGCGCGTTATTATCGGAATTAATTTAAATACATTTAAACGTGATTAAATTTATAATCTCGAGATTAATGCGGCAACACGTCACAGCGGATGTTACGTTGCTCTATAAATAAACCGCAAACAAAACAACAAGCGTGTTGCACATGTCTGTTTTGCCAGCCATGGCAGCGCAAGACACCGAAAACGGATACTTAAAGAGTTTATGAATGGAAAGTTTACTTTTAAAAAGTTGCCAGATGGTTCCACTGACAAGCCCAAAGTTACCTGTATGTTTTGCAGTCATAAACTGAGCTATCATAGCACGTAGAGTCTGAAATACCACTTAATGGCCAAGCACATAGCTGATGTGAGTACTGCAACCCCTCGTCTAAGACAACTATGGATAATTTCAAAGCAAAGAAAATGGATAACACGACGAAGAACACATTTGCTGAAGCCACAACTAAATGTATGGCTACTGCATGCAAGTCTGTAAACATTGTCCACAGCTACACTCAAGCAGAAATCGTTCACATTGCGTCTAACGACTCCACTACGAATTGCCAGCGAGAGCCTCCATTACAAGCTATGTACAGAAATTGTACGTAGCGGAGAAGGCTAAGGTACACCAAGCGGGAGAAGACACTGTTTTGGGAGAGAAATAAGAGACTAGGTTGATGAGCCTCTGGTGAATAAAGAGCAGATAGCCCGTTGAGTACGATGTATGCCACTGACGCGATTATTACTTGTTTGGAACTATTTTGTGTGGAAGGTTACTGTGTTTCGTGTCCATATAAATAAAGGCTGTGGAGCTTCTCTGTGTTCGTCTGACAGTGACGGTGCGCTGAGGCACGTCGAGAGTTCAGCGGTGCTGTGGTAGCGACCACACTGAAAATAAAACATCTCCAGTGTTGTGCCTCAAACCAAGTGTAGTCATCCGAAATGGTGTCTACACAAAACCATAGAGAGACTTCTGCGCAAAAAGGACCAACAGAATCAACATAGCCTGACTGCTGTGTTCAAAGCAAACTTGAGAAAAACAAAGTATGCAACCATAGCTTAAATCCACTACAGTGAAACTCCTCTACAATCAAGTCATTTTTCCAGCAAATTTTTCACAAGAGGGTGTTTTTCACTGTAGCAAATTTGATCTCAGATGTAAGCACACACACACACACACACACACACACACACACACAAACGTATGTGTACACGCACACACAAACGTATGTGTATTCTATTTTTATTCCAATAGTGCACACTTACTGTCAGTGTAGAAAGAAAAAAGGGGAAAGAAATTGCAAAATTTACGATGAGCATTCACTTTCACTTACATCAATTTCGTGGATAATGTATTTTATTTTGCTTGCTCCATCTTTCATTTTGATCACTTTAACTCTCTTCCAGCATCAGAGCGCTTCTTGTCTTAGCTGCTTGACATCCAAAGGTCCGTTTTGTAGCCATTTTAGCAATGCAACATCCATCCTCGTCTGAATCTAACAATAACAAATACTTCCTGGCATGCAATGAACTTTTAAGCCAGCCACGCCTCCGCTACCTGGAGCGCTAATGAGAGAGAAGTGTTTTTAGCATGATAACAAGTAAAGCATTCGAGGAAACGTTCGTTTATTTGAATGTCCGTCGAGCCATAAGCAATTTACTCTGAGCAGCTAATCGGATGCTACGGATCTAGCTTCAGTATCTACACACATAGACAGTGAGGTCCCTCTTGGCCAATCGGAGGCCAGCATGATGCTCGGTAAGCCAATGGCAGAGCAGCTATGAGTATGTTGAGTCCAGGAAACTCGCAGCTGTGACCGAAATCAACATCGTTCACTATGTAAACCAGTGTGGTGGTTGCTGTTGCCTTTTTCGAACGAAGCAGTAGAGGTCGCTGTTGGATAAGACTTTGTTGTAGTGAATGTCTTCGCAAGGCTGGAGCAGAGAAAATGATTTCGTGTAACGCAACAGGGGGGGTTTTGTCGTATGGGGGGCAGGAGAATGGGAATCGTGTGAATGCATGAAGATTTCACATAAGGGGGTAGGTTTCGTTCTAGAGGAGTTTCACTGTATAGGCTGAGTACTAGTTTACCTTAGATGTGCACTTTATAATTTTATATTGCTGTTTTGATTCCCTAATAAGAGGTGTTAAAGGAGCTTTTGTGTGACAAAAATATATTTTTCACTGTTGTTGATGGACAGTAATATTGTGTGAGAGATTATGTGTGAATAACTGCTTCAAGTGAAAATATTTCATGTAAAATTGAAAATCGAAATTGTTGTTTCTGTAAATATTTGCATTTTGCACATAGAAAACTAATCCATGATTCCATGTTGATGAGGGCATTAAAACGGGAAAAAATAGGACAAAAAAAAAAGGAAATTTAGAAACCATAAAAAATGTGTGAGTAATCACGATTAATTGTGAGTTAATTATGGCAGTTGCATTTTTAATCACGATTAAATATTTTAATCTTTTGACAGCACTAATAAATATATGTAGAGACCGAGAGAGAGAGAAGCGAGAGATGATCGATCATCCAAAACCAGATATAGTGCACCTTGAGGTGGTCAAGAGTATTGCAGGTATCACACTTGACACGCTCTTTAAGTCATTTCGCTCTTTGAGCGATTCCAATTTAGACTAGAAAGGCAAATATTTGTTTACCTCGCAGGAGTATAGGATGGAGGTAAGGTGAATTTCCTTGGGGTGCTGGAGTTGAGTGCAGCTGCTTCTGGGGAACAACAACAACAACAACAACAACACCAATACCCGACAGTTTAGGCTGAACAACAACGATCACTGCTCGCATCGAAGAAGTGATGAAGAATGGCTCTACTGTGCATACCAGGAAAGATCTCTCTCCATCTGCGGAGTGTGGCATCATCAGCAGTTCTCAGGCCACTCATGATGGAGCTGTCTGGATAGGGGGTCAATCCGGGTCCGCCTTGGTTTGACGACTTCCAAAGTTTAGGTTGGCCTAGAGTGGTTGAAGATCTTGTTGCAGAGGATGCGTTGCCCTGCTTCTGGGTTAATGATCCTAGAGCACCTAAAACGGAGTCGAGCTGGCCTGAGAACATCACACCGCCTCCTAATATGTGAGAGGATAACAGATGTGATGAGGAAGGAAAAATGTATTCAAAATACTTTTAGTTTCCCCTTGGGTGAAAGACCATTGTTAGTCACCTGGCTCATCGGCGGCGTCAACAGTGGAGCTTAAGTCTGAATCTGTCACATCAAATGTGACCTTCCTCTCTCCAGCAAAGAGTGACGCATCTTGAAGGAATGACTGCAAAGGGAATCAAGAAGGTGAAAGTATTCAGCAAGAACAATGTGCAAATTAAAAACTAGTGCTCTAAACACAGTAAGGAACCTCTGCAGACCTTGGATCAGAATTACAGGGCCCAGGCGATTAAATCAACTTTTGACAGTCCTTTAACCCTTTCAGGGACAGTAGTTACTGCAGTGGACGGCTTATCATGTTTTCAAGTTACAGGAAGCATGAAAGGGTTAATCATCAGCCAAGTAATCGGCGAAAAGTCAAATGTGTGCCACGTGTTTTTACCATTTGTACTCTTACCACTTAAGGCACACAAGTAACACTGTTGTCAATTTTTATTACATGGAACTTTTGAATCCTTACAGGATCCGATGGCCCTTTTTGAGGTATTGATAGGGAAATGGAGCAATATTGTAGAATTTGATAAATATCTGCCATCCCCATCTTTGTGTCTAGCCCTGCAGCCACCAACACAGCGAGCCTGCAAATTAATGCAAGGAACGGAAATGACGTCACATCATTCTTTGACTGGGCCTTTCTCTGCACCCACTAGTTGCTATTGAGTGAGTAATAGGCCAGATCCTAGTTGTTGTTATATCTGGTGCTCAAGGGCTAGACTCATATCTCAAATGCGCGATTACTCTTCGTTAACCATTGACTCACTTTAATCCATTTATTAATTGTACTTCTGCTGAAAAACATGTCAGAAATAGTCCCAAAAAAGTGGAACGTCCAATTTTATAATAGTGATAGATGAAGCGGGCGGCCCGATGGTCGACTGGTTAGCGTGTCAGCCTCACAGTGCAGAGGTGCAGGGTTTGATTCCAGCTCTGGCCTTCCTGGCTGGAGTTTGCATGTTCTCCCCATGCTTGCGTGGGTTTTCTCCGAGTACTCCCACATTGCAAAAACATGCGTGGTAGGTTAATGCAACACTCCAAATTGTTCCTCGGCGTGCGTGAGCGCAGATGGTTGTTCGTCTATGTGTGCCCTGCGATTGGCTGGCAACCAATTCATGGTGTCCCCCGCTAACTGCCCGAAGACAGCTGGGATAGGCACCAGCACACCGCGACCCTTGTGAGGATAAGAGGATCAGAAAATGGATGGATGGATGGATGGATGGATGGATGGATGGGTAAATGAAGCACACTTTTACCGACACCATATGTTGTTCAAAGCGCTTTGCCAAGTTCACTCTTTTTGTCACTCTTTTGAAATGCTTATCAGCTGTATATGTTGTTATGTGTTCAAGGCAACGGACGCTGCATAACCAACAGGATCCCCTGCCATACACTGATCGATTTTGCAAGACAATTAACCACATCCACTGGTCATCTGGGCCCATTGCTTTAGCAGGCAATATTCCACAGTCTGCATTGTTGTCGCTTTGTTCCTTGTTGTTGTGCAAAGTAAAACTGAAATTGGCCATAACAATGCAGAGAAAATTTAAACCTGTGGTTTCCTAGCAAATATTAGCCATTGCGACACCTCCGACTTGGGAGTGAAACTGCAGCAGCAATGCATGTGGGAAGGTGCAAGGGTAAAGGCAAACTGCGCACGGCATTGCCGCACTGAGGTCCTCGTGGTCGTCAACCGCGGCAGTATAAAGAAGCTTTTAGATATGGTTCCGCATGAAGGCCTGGGATGCCGGGGGCCCTCCCATGACTTTATGTGATATGATGCTCAATGCTAACCTCCTCAGCTATGGAACCTTCAAGCTGCTTAAGTTGTTCTTTCCTGCGACTGAGAGCATTCCCACTAGTAACCATCTGCTGGCTCACAGACAAAAGTCTTGCCTCCTGACAATAGAACAAAAATGCAATTGTTTCTTTGAAGACGCAACAAGAATATGGATCACTTCTTACTATCTGCTGAGTTACCTTTGCTTCTAGGTTGGATTGCTGAGTGGAGTTGCTGTGGGCCACGTGCAGTGTCTGTCTCTGCATTAGTCGGCTGCTCTCCTTCTCCAGGAAGAGTTTGGTCTTTTCAATGGATGTACAATGTGAGGAGTTCAATCCGTCAAATCTTAATAGATGGGTGCAGAGTCATATTTTCAATGGCAGCAAGCTGTCAAGTTATGTTTTTTTTTGGTTTAGTTTCTTTATTGAACATAAAACATATACAGCAATAATTTGAAAGAAAATAAGGTTCATAAAATAGTAAAAAGGAAAGAGAAATCAGTCATCATTCAACACGGTTATTATGTTCAAGGGAGTAGGAAGAAGTAAAGAACTTATCTAGTCCTACCCAGTGTTATGTTTATATCTAATAAATAATTTTTATATCAATCAGAAAAGACAGAAATTAAGAAGAAAGAAGCCTCCGTTAAGGCTCATACTTTACCCTTAACCGTGATATTTTTACAACTTTTGGTTTGCATCGGGATTTTATACATACACACTGGCACTGTTGTGTCAATTTTCTCTTGTATTCATAATAGACAATTTCAATCCCTAGCCCTAAAATGGGCTACTGGAACAAAGCGGAGATGGGCGAGATGCGATAACATGGTTCTGTTGGAATGCTACTACTCAAGCAACCCTAGTCAGAGGGGTTACATGCAGAGAATGTGGGCTGAATGGTTACTTCGAAACTCACAGTCACGGTTGACCACGAAACAACTAGTAACTCAGTGTTCCAATATCCACAAACGGCAACTGCTGTCACAACTTGAGATTGATGAGGTACAACGCAGGTTCCATGGTGAAGGGCCCCAGGCTGCCAGATCAGAGGAGGAGCCCCAATGAATGCAGATGATGAGATTGGGAGGCCAGCCCCAATGAGTGAAATGCTGAGCGAGGCAGCAACTGACCTGAAAGCTGAGATCATGTCGAGAATGAAAGCTGGGCAACCTCGAAACCGATTACAACGGCTATGTGAAGTACCACCTGAAAGTCTAATGGAAAGTGTGAATGCAGCACTGAGGGCAATCCCTACCGTAACGATCACGGAAACCAATGAGCTGACATACGCTTCAGCATCAGTGATCCTTGAGATGCTTGGCTATAAGAGCAACCATGGAAAAGACGGTTGGAGGCTAAAATCAAGGCGGCCCGGAAAGATGTGAGTCAATTGACAGAGGCCCAGAGAGGTGTGATGAAAAGGCCGATACCCGAGAGGTACATCCAGATGACCATACCTGAAGCACTCGAAACTGCCAAACAAAGGCTCCAAGCCTTGTCCGGGCCGCCTAAAGCTGTACACGAAAGAGAATGAGGCCAAACGAATAAACAGGCTGTTCGCAACACAACCTGCGAAAGTGTACGCTCAGTGGCAGGGTCCTAACAACAGAGCTGACCCACCAAGACTGGAAACTGAAAGGTACTGGAAAGGCATATGGGAGAAGGTGGTTGCACATAACAGCAGTGCACAATGGCTGGTGACCCTGAGAGAGGAGCACAGCAACCTCCCTGAACAGAACCCAGTTACCATAACAGTGGCAGACATACAGGAAAGAGTCTCAGATATGAAGAACTGGACAGCACCAGGCCCGGACATGGTCCACACCTACTGGCTAAAGAAACTCACAGCACTCCAGGAGCGCCTAGCAGCACAAATGAACCAGCTGCTGAGGGATGGGACTCACCCAGGATGGCTAACCGAAGGGCGAACGATCCACTCCATGAGCGCCTAGCAGCACAAATGAACCAGCTGCTGAGGGATGGGACTCACCCAGGATGGCTAACCGAAGGGCGAACAATCCTGATCATGAAGGATCCCTCAAAGGGCGCGGTCCCATCCAACTATCGGCCAATAACATGTGTCTCTCCACAACATGGAAGCTCATGTCAGGCATAATTGCGGCTGAGATAAGTAGACACATGGATCAATACATGAGCGAAGCACAGAAGGGCATTGGTAGAGATACCAAAGGGGCCAAACATCAGCTCCTGGTTGACAGAACAGTCTCACAAGACTGCAGGTCCCAACGTACCAACCTGTGCACTGCCTGGATTGATTACAAGAAAGCCTATGACTCGATGCCACATACATGGATCACTGAATGCTTGGAGTTGTATAAGGTGAACAGGACCCTAAGAGCCTTCGTTGCGAACTCGATGAGGATGTGGAAAACCACACTTGAAGCCAATGGCAAGCCACTTACCCAAGTGTCCATCAAATGGCATGGCATATACCAAGGTGATGCACTCTCCCCACTGCTGTTCTGCATAGGACTGAACCCCCTAAGCCAAGTAATCACCAAGACAGGCTATGGATACCGCCTCAGAAATGGAGCTACAATCAGTCACCTCCTCTACATGGATGACATAAAGCTGTATGCTAAGAGCGAAAGGTACATAGACTCCCTGATCCACACAACCAGGATCTACAGCAGCGACATCGGGATATCATTCGGGCTTGAGAAATGTAGTCGGATGGTGACTAAGAGAGGAAAGGTAGTCCGCACTGAAGGGCTCTCTCTCCCTGAAGGAACAATAGCAGACATTGAGGATAGTTACAAGTACCTCGGTATACCACAAGCCAATGGCAACCTCGAACTGGCAACAAGGAAAGCGGCTACGGCCAAATACCTCCAGCGAGTGAGGCAAGTCCTAAGAAGCCAGCTCAATGGCAAGAATAAGACCCGGGCAATAAACAGCTATGCCCTGCCAGTGATCAGATACCCTGCAGGAATAATAAGGTGGCCAAATGAAGAGATTCAGACCACGGCCGTTAGGATCCGAAAGCTCCTAACCATGCATGGAGGGTTCCATCCCAAATCCAGCACCCTGAGACTGTACGCAAGCCGAAAGGAAGGAGGCCGGGGACTAGTGAGTGTGAGAGCCACTGTCCAGGATGAAACATCCAAGCTCCATGAATACATCAAGGAGAAGGCTCCAAAGGATGACGTACTCAGAGAATGTCTCAGACAATGGGGAACAGTAGAAGAGGCGCTGGAAGAGGGACCATCATGGGAGGACAAGCCCCTACACGGAATGTACCACCGGACCATAACTGAAGTGGCCGATCTCAAGAAGTCCTAACATTGGCTAGAGAGGGCTGGCCTGAAGGACAGCACAGAGGCACTCATCCTGGCTGCTCAGGAGCAGGCCCTGAGCACCAGAGCCATTGAGGCCCAGATATACCTCACCAGACAAGACCCACGGTGTAGGTTGTGCAAAGAGGCACCTGAGACGATCCAACACATAACTGCAGGGTGTAAGATGCTGGCAGGGAAAGCCTACATGGGACGCCATAACCAGGTGGCTGGCATAGTCTACCGAAACATCTGTGCGGAGTATGGACTGGAAACCCCAAGGTCAAAATGGGAAACACCTCCGAAGGTGGTTGAGAATGACAGAGCGAAGATCCTGTGGGACTTCCAGATCCAGACTGAAAAGTTGGTAATGGCGAACCAACCAGATATCGTGATCATAGATAAAGGGCAGAGGAAATCAGTTGCAGTGGATGTAGCGGTCCCAAATGATGGAAACATCAGAAAGAAGGAACACGAGAAACTCGAGAAATACCAAGGGCTCAGAGAGGAGCTGGAGAGAGCCTGGAAGGTAAAGGTGACAGTCGTGACTGTGGTGGTCGGAGCACTCGGGGCAGTGACCCCCAAACTTGATGAGTGGTTGCAACAGATCCCGGGAACAACATCGGACATCTCAGTCCAGAAATGTGCAGTGCTGGGAACAGCAAGGATACTGCGCAGAACCCTCAAGCTTCCTGGCCTCTGGTAGAGGACCCGAGCTGAATGAGGGACGGACACCACCCGAGGGGGGGTGAGACGAGGATTTTTTTTTTATATATATATATGGATGCAAGAACTGTAATGAAAAAAAAAAACATTTTCTTCTTTTTCGACATGCCTCCAAAAATATTGGAATGATGAGGCCGATTCCTTTTTTTTGGGGGGGCGGGGGGGACACTCGTAACCTTTGTCACCAAAATGAATGAATATGAGACAAGAAATTTTACATCTGCACTACATGCAAATTCAATTTTCAACCAACTCCCGCATTTCAGGAGAGCAACGATATAAATATATTTACATGCAGTGCTTAACTTAGACTAGGCTTAAAATAGAAGTGAATAATAGCTGGTTTCAAATCGCTGATCCTTTGTCGATGTCAAAACCTTTTTTTTGTGCTACTGAAAAATAAAAAGGATTTGGCCTCATTGTGCCATCAGTTTTGGAGGTCAGCGTAAATCAGTACATTCAAGTAACATAAAGGCTGTACTGTACTTACTCAAGGATGTCGCTTTGACTGTCAGGTGCATTGGAGGGAAGCGGTTCCTCCAGGTCATCTACATGGAGTGATGAGTCTTGTTGGCCACTAGAGGGCAACTTCACCTTATTTTTGTCCTTTTGTCTGGAGCCACTCCCTCCATTGCGTATTTCTAACTCCCTAACACGGATGAAGTCAATTCAGAGGAAATTGATTATGTTCTTAAAATGCAGCTTGCAATATGATGAGAACTTCATGTTCAATATCATGACTACGTCTGTGAACATGTCATACCTGACCCTGCGACTGAGCCGGTTGCATCGTTCCTCCAGCAGAGCCACCTTGCTCTCCAGTCGCTCCTTGTCCTCCTTCGCCTTCATGCTTTCCTCCCTGACTTTGTCTCTCTCCTCCCTCAACCTCGCCTCGCCCAGCCGGGCCTCATTTCTCTCCTCCCGCACCACGTGCAGGAGTTCTTGAGCTTGAGCTTGCTCTTCCCTTCTCCTCTCCAGCTCTAGCTTTAGCTGGTCTCTCTCGAGGGTCATTTTGTGTAAGGCCTGGATACATGCAAATACAACCTTTACCCATATGTACAGTAGTTCACGTCGTCCGTCTGCATAACACACCCTTACCCCTGTCCGTTTGTCGAGATCCTCCTCTTCTTCCCCAAGCACCTTCCTCTTCTTCTTCAGATCTGCAGTCTTAAGAGGGGACATTATTAGTCCACGTACAGTAGCTTGAGTTGTATTGTTCTGAACAATTTGTACCTTGCTGTATAGCATTTCCTCCTCTCTCTTTAGCTCTTTGGCTCTCAGCTCCAACTGACTGATCAGATCCTTCAGTTCTGCCTCCTGCAGAAAGAATAAAAACATTTAAAGAATTGCACATCATTTATTTCCTTTTTGGGTTTGTTTTTTTCAGCATACAAAAAGCAAGATAAAGTCAGAGAAAGAAAAACAATGTTTATGCACCTTTCACTCATTATTATACAACATAAAAGTATGTTGTATAACCAAATTTTCATTTCCAGTCAGCGGCGGGGAGTTATGTCAAGTACGCAATATAGACCATAGATGCGCATTGATCATGGTGGCGAGAAAGTGTACAGTATAGACATGATGACAAAATGTGTTCACTTATATGGGAACACTTTAGATTTTGTAAGAAAGGAGATGGTCTAGACCAGACGGTTGCTGTGTATATCTTTTGCAAATGCCCAGTGAAATGTAAGGGGAACATGACAATCTGTTGACCAAGGTACCGTATTTTCCGCACTGTAAAGGCACACCTAAAAGCATTAAATTTTCCCAAAAGCCAACAGTGGACTTCTAAGGGTATTTAGCCCCTCGTGGAGGTTTGTGTGCCTTTCTGTTGAATTCAAGTGTCTTCATACCTTTTGTTTTTCATTGATTGTTTTGTAATGCCATTTATATTTACAGTGATCCCTTGCTACATCGCGCTTCATTTATCGTGGCTTCACTACATCGTGTTAATTTCTTTCAAAAGTTCTCTATTCAGAAAAAAAACGCAAAATGACTCGGAGGTTTTGTACATGGCTGTATGCATGATTGGTTCCCGGCGCGACGTGGACCAATGACAGCATGAGTGGATTTATCCCATGAGCTGATTGGTTACGCATCTTCGCAGCCCCGCCCAGCACCTTCCCCTGTGTCTCATCATGTGGTTAATTCTCTGATCAGTATTTCATCACGTGGTTTACTTTCTGATCAGTGTCTCGTCACTCTGTTGACTCTGATCAGTGTCTCGTCAGCTGTGGACTCTGATTGGTGTCTAGTCACACTGTTTTGTTTGCTGCGTGCGTGCGCAGCAGAGAAAAGCCAAGAAAAAAGTCGGAGAAAAGCAGCATGTCTCTCTTTGCCCCTTCCTCATCAATACCGATTAATTGTGTTAACATAAACACATTGGCTGCGCGGAGATAGCTGGCCAGCAGCTAGCTGGAGGCTAATGCCGGCTACCCTGTCAGAGCGGCGTAAAGTGAGAGAAACACACGTCTCTTTGTCTCTCTCAGAAGGCGATCCCGATGAATGTTAATTACTGTATTAGGTTTTATAATCAAAGATTGAAATAAATATGTGTACTGCTGTAGTCTTTGTCCCAATATTCATTCATTCATCTTCCGAGCCGCTTGATCTTCACTAGGGTCGCGGGGGATGCTGGAGCCTATCCCAGCTGTCTTCGGGCAGTAGGCGGGGACACCATGAATCGGTTGCCAGCCAATCGCAGGGCACACAGAAACGAACAACCATTCGCACTCGCACTCACACTGTGAAGCCGACGTGCTAACCACTGGACTACCGGGCCGCCCTCTTTGTCCCAATATGTAAAATATAAATACTATTTACATATTTTAAACATGCCCTAAGGGGGGAAACCGACTCTCCCATCGTGGTTTTTCACTTTATCGCGGCAGTATCTCGATCCCCATTAAACGCGAGAAGTGAGGGAACACTTTATATGTTTCAGATCCGTGTTTGTGACCAGTTCTCATTGTTACAGCTGCAGTGGTTGTGAAGGCGCTATATAAAGCTGTATTGTATTGTATTCCCTTTGGCATAGCACCATCCAGTGGATGCATAGCGCAACCGCAGCCACTATTGTAGCTTCTATTCTGTGCACCTTATCATGTAGTGCGCCTCGTATATGGAAAATAGTTTTACAATAGGCCATTCATTGAAGGTGCGCCTTATATTCCAAGCACACACGCATTGAGTGAAAGCGGTGCTTGTTAATTTTCCTTTAAAGACATGAGAACTTTTGTATTTTTTTCTTCAGTTTTACAAACATTAAAAAAAAAATCATAATACAGCTTGATTTCAACGATCAACAGCTGCATGGAGAATAAAAACTGTCTCTGATTTCCTTCATCAGTCCTCCTTGCTAAAAGTTCAACATTATTCCTCAACCACATGACACAGGTTGCATGAGTCTGAATGATCTTACCCTATGTGAATGTGTCAGCTGTGCCTTCTCTATTTCACTGTCAAGTTGCTTGTGGAGTCTTTCTAGCTGAAGAGCGTGCGAGGCCTGAAGATGCTCTCTGTCAACCTGCAGAGTAGAAAGCAAGCGGTCCCTTTGGGCACTTTCCTGTCACAAATAAACATAATATTGAAGTTAAAATCAACACAAAGTTCATATTTTACATCCAACAGAGTGAATGCCAAAATTATAATAAATCCTGAATTTAAGTCCATGGTATCTCATTTTTAACTGGAAATGATCATGCTTTCATCTCCTCTCGTCACTTAAGCACATTATGTGCTGCCTTGAGATGTCTCAAGATGGCATCTAAGCCCTGTCTAAATAGGAACGTAGTACAGTTATTTGTCCAAGGAAGGACTGTAAACTTATATGATACTTGACAGAGACATGTTTTGTATGTCGGGGGGAAGCTAAACTAAGCCTGGGCTGTTAGTGGACATTATGGAAAACTTCACTGCATGTTATAATATGCAGATTTTTTAAAATTCCAGTCAACTGTAAGCCATTTATTTTTAGGGTAATATTGTCAGACAAGTTTCATAGTTTGCTGTAGTTTCCTGTTTAAATGATTAATGTAGACCATGGGTCGGCAAACCAAAATGTTGAAAGAGCCATATTGGACCAAAATAAACCAAAAACAAATGTCTGGAGCCACAAAAAAATCCTTATAATGAAGGCAACACATGCTGTATGTATCTATATGAGCTTCCCCCTGCAGTTCATCCCGTAGAGGAGGGGTGCACAAACTTTTTTGACGGAACGTCTACTTTTCGAACAACCAACCTCCCGCGATTGACCCGTTACCGCACACGCGCGCATACGCACACACTTACACATGCATGCCGTAGTGACCAACAGCCAGAACGGCCGCTAAGATGGACGAGGCATGGGAAACACTTTCCCATGCCTCATGTACAGTTCACTATGTGCGCTGGGGAACGGGGAGCCAGTGGAGGTTTTTAAGGACGGGGGTGATGTGATCACGAGTGCGGGTGTGGGTGAGTAGGCGGGCGGTGGCATTCTGGATGTACTGTAGTTTATTGAGGAGTTTGGAGGTTGTACCATAGAGAATGCTATTGCAGTCGTCAAGGCGGGAGGTGATGAAGGCGTGGATGAGGGTTTGAGCAGCGTTGAAAGAAAGTGATGGGCGGAGACGAGAAATGTTTTTGAGGTGGAAGAAAGCAGTTTTGGTGATTTGGGTGATGTGTTGATCGAAAGAGAGGTTATTATCAAAAAGGACACCGAGGTTGCGACAGTGAGAGGAGGGGGACAGGGTGAAGTTATCTATAGTGAGGGTAAAGTTGGTGGTTGTTTGGGTGAGGGACCGAGGACCGATTATAAGCAGTTGAGATTTAGTACAGTTAAGAGTGAGAAAGTTTGTTTGCAACCAGGATTTGACATCTGAAAGACAGTTAGACAGGGTGGAGTGGGTTGTTGGGGCAAATGATTTGGTGGATATGTACAATTGGACATCATCAGCGTAGCAGTGGAACTGGAGACCATGATGACATATGATTTGGCCGAGGGGTAAAAGATAGAGAATGAAGAGAAGAGGTCCAAGCACAGAACCCAGGGGGACACCTTGGTACAGTGGGGCAGTGTAGGAAGAGCAGTTGTTTATGTGTATGAATTGTTTCCTGTCTGTGAGATATGAGTGTAGCCAGGTAAGGACTTTGTCGGTGATGTTTAGGGATTGTAGGCAAGAGAGTAGGATGGAATGGTTGATGGTGTCAAAGGCAGCTGTAAGGTCAAGAAGGATGAGGATGGAGAGTAGGCCAGAGTCAGAGGCGAGGAGGAGGTCATTGGTGATTTAAGGAGGGCTGTTTTAGTGCTGTGTTGTGTGCGGAATCCAGATTGAAATTGTTCAAAAAGTTGGTTGTTGTTTAGGTAGGTTTTAATTTGAGATGTGACGGCACGTTCTATGACTTTGGACAGAAAGGGGAGGTTGGAGATGGGTCGAAAGTTGCTCATGATGTCAGGGTTGAGTCCGGGTTTTTTGATGATGGGGGTTACGGCAGCCAGTTTGAGTGAGGAGGGGACATAGGCAAAGTTGAGGGAGGAGTTGACAATGTTCATGACGAGGTGGGAGATGGTGGGAAAGCAGTGCTTGACGAAGGAAGATGGGATGGGATCCAGTGTGCAGGTGGAGGAATTCATTGTTGAAATGATATTGATGAGTTCGGCTATGGAGACAGGTGTGAATTCAGAGAGAGGTGAAGTAGTTGGAGTGATGGATGCTGGTAGGAAGGGAGTGGGGACAGGTGAGGTGGTGAGTGAACTGTAGAGGATGTCGATTTTGGATAGAAAGTGGGATAGGAATGAGTTGCATTTGTCAACGGTTGAAAGAGGTTGAAATATTGTCGCTGGGTTTGAGGAGTTTGTTGACGGTGTAGAAGAGAGCCTTTTGGTTATTGGAGTCGGTGTAGATTAGGTTGGAGTAGTAGGTGGAACGGCTGGAATGTAATGTGTTTTACTTGCTGCCTCTTTTTGTTTATTAAAAGGCGAACAGACTGCATCAGCGACTGCATGCATCTTTGACCACATTGAAGGGCGTTACAAAATTAAAACAAAAAAATATATTTCCCTCCCATCTTTTTCTATTTTCAAACATTTTTCAAAAAGCTCTAAGGAGCCACGAGGGGCGTTATGAGCCGCATGCGGCTCGTGAGCCGCGTGTTGCCGATCCCTGATGTAGACAAACCTCAGCATAGGTGTCAGATACTCGCATTTGTTTTTATGCATTTGGGTTTGCAGATTAATTCTTGGCCCCGCGATAACAAATGTACTCCCTAAGACCTAAATCTGGATATTACAATAAAATATGTATTGTCACTATTAATCATAAAAATTCAACAGGCCTAAATTGATGACAACAAATATGAATCAAAAAGCCTATTGACACAAAATAGTACACAATATTTATTGCTTATGGGTCTGTTCGGAGGAGTGTTGCTTCTACATCTAATTATCTGAACGTAGGCTTACCAAAATTACAGATGGCTTTCGATAGACATCTTTCTCAACACAACAAGCGAGCAGATATGTTCTTCTAACCTCCTCCAGTTGTTTATCTCTGATGTTGTTAAGTTCTCTTCTGTGCTCCTCCCTCAGCTGTTCCAGCTTCTTCTCATGGTCGCGCTGCACTTCTTCCCGCACTTCTAGCAGCAAATCTGACAGCTGCATGGGGAAAGTAAATGTCTATTGAAATCTTTGTGACAGTGAACTGACTTTCAATAGAGTACCTCTCTGTGGTACTCTGTGAGCTGCTGTTCAGGACGTGGACCAATCAGCTCCCTCCTCCTCTCTGTGCCACTGACCTTTTCGCACATAATTAAAAATGGACAGCAACAAAATGATAAAGATGTCATAGAGAGTGTACATGCTTATTGCTGTTTTTTCATAACAAAAATCAACCACCTCCTTTTTAAAAGAGTTTAGTTTCTCTTCTTGAAGTTTCTTTCTCTCTGCTTGCACCTTTCCTTCTGACTTAGCCTTTAGATGCTCAATGTCCACCTTATTCAGAGTCTCCAACTTGTCACGCTCTGCTGCCTTTTCTTCTGCATGTGTGATCCACAAATCGTTCAGCATGGCTTCACTCTCTTCCCTGAACACATAAAAAAAGAATTATAGTGTATAAAATAGTCTGAGTACATTCACGTGTTCAGTCTTGTGTTTTGAGGCGAATCTATTAACTTTTATGAATACTAACTTCTCAGAATAATTATTAAGCTATTTGACCTACCGTATTTTCAGCACTATAAGGCCTAAAAGCATTACAATTTCTCAAAAGTCGACAGTGCGCCTCAAAATCTAATGTGTCTTATATATGGATCAATATTCAGATTTCTTGGACGTAGTATTTTAATTGTTCTGTACAGCGCTTTGTTACAGTTGCAGCAGTTGTTAAAACTCGATATAAATAAAGCTGTTTTGAAATTGCATTGCATTCCTTAGCATAGCTCCATCTAGTGGATTCATAAGGCAACTGCAGCCACTATAGTAGCTTCTATTCTTTGCGCCTTATAATGTGGTGCGCCCTATATATGAAAACAGTTTTAAAATAGGCCATTCATTGAAGGTGCGCCTTATTCTCCGTCGCACCTTATACTGCGGAAAATATGGTACATAAAGTTGAACTGAGGCAAATTAAACAGGGGACTTTATCTGTGGTCTATGAAGCTTCTCAGCGTAAAAAATAAATAAAATAAAATAAAAAAAAAAAATTATTCATCTGTAGGGTGATTTTCCTAGGAAATGTCCTCCTTTTAAAAACACCAAGAAGCTTCCAGGTAGAATTTAGAATCACACAGGACTTCCTAACCGCAGTTAGAATGTATTCTCTTTCTGCACTGTGGCTTGCCCGTCTGCTGAAGTCCCACCTCCCCGGAATCTGACTGCACTCTCATTGGCCAACTTGTAGTCACCGCTGATACAATCACTGGGTATTCCAGATGTCAAGTCATTGTCGAAGCACCACGGATAAGCCGTGATACTCAGCATGTGTACATCATACTTCATCTGCTGCTCCACCCTATTTGCAGCACACAGGGAGTAGGGCAACACTGAACACACAATATTGATAATGAAAACAGATATTAAGAGGGCTGACTACTTCCGTGACAGCTTACCAATCAACATGAAATGCCTAACAGATACCTGTATCGTGGCACCCACACATTCCCCTATTCAGATTTTTAAAAATATTTTAAAGATGTTTTTGTTTGTTTGTTTTACGAGAGACGAATTTGTTTTCCCATTTTGAAAATAACTGCATGTAGCAACTGCTCCCATGCACCTTAGTGACTCTGACCTGAGCTCATGAAGCTGCTTATCTCTCTCCTTCAAAGCAGATTCTTTCAGTGCTTCCAGGATCCTGTCAGACTCCGCGTTCAACCTTGCCTCCTCTTCTTGCCTCTTGGACAAAAGATGCTGTTTCAGAGCCCTGACAAGGCAGATAAACAAATTAAGTACTAAAAACAGAGCTTAAAGTTGACTTCTTTTCAACAGAAAATGTCATTTGATAGCAACATGTAAATTACATATTGCAATGACTTTACACATCTTGGTTTGAATAGCACTCAACATTAGTTTTTGCTAAACAATAACCCCAAATTTTTTACGTTTTAAAACTGTCAGAAGTGATAAATATAGACGATATAGATCACAATTACTACATTTTTGACACTCTAGAAAATACCAAACTTTACCATCCTGGATATCGTACCGAAATTTGAAAGAAGCTCAGCAGAAAAAAAAGGTAATGGGGAAGGTGTGTTGAATTTTTTCATCCTTTTTGTATGAGCTTTCCCACACAAAATTTTAGTTTAATTTAGAGAAGATGTTAAAAAACAAAAGTTGTGAAAGTCTAGACCCCTCTCTGCTAGTAGATCATAATTACAACTACAGTACCTCAGTTTATCTTTGCTCTCTTCTGTAAGCTTTTCTTCCTCCTGTTCTTGGTCTCTCAGCTCCGCTTGGAGAAGACACTTTCTTCGCTCTTTCTCCTGCATTAATCGGCCCTTCTCTGACTCCTCCTCTCTCTTTAAGTCCTCCATGAAGAGAGATATTCTCTTCTCCTTCTCTCTTTTCAACCGTTCCTTCTCTTCTTCTTCCTCTCTGCTCATTGTCTCCTGAAGATCAAACGATCTATTTTTCTTCTCCCCCATTATTTGCTCTTTGCTCTTCTCCACTCCCCAAATGGCATCCCCACTTTTCCTGTCTTGCTCCCCGCTCCTCTCATTTACACTCTTTTCGTTTTCAGTCTTCCTCCACTCATTTCCTTCCTCCCTCTCTTCTTTCTTCTCACTTTTCCTGATTCCAAAGTTTGAGCCTTCTTCTAATGGGCTCTCAGAACTCCGTACGCCAGTTTCTCCGTCGTTGATTTGGGTGTTGGACGTTCGGCACAGTCGACGTCTCGATGGTTCAGGCCTGTGCAGATTCAGAGCTGAGCTAAGACCAGCTTCTGTTTGTTGATTCCGAACACTTGACTGGTGGAGCACCAGTATGTCGACTTTTGGAGATGTAGGTTTGTTTTCATCTGCAGCCTGCCTGTGGAGAAAGTGCATTTCTAAAGTTAATTTCTGAAAATGAGTCACAGTATTCATTACCGTATTGGCCCGAATATAAGACGGTGTTTTTTTGCATTGAAAAAGTGGGGGGAGTCTTATATTCGGGGTCTCGACATTATACACATCCACGACGCTAGATGGCGCCAGATATCAATGAAGCCAATGCTGAACTTGACTCCCTAGACCAAAGTGAACCCCTGCCACGAAGAATAAAAATAAAAATAGTGCTAGCACGAAGAAGAAGAATAAAAATTAGCGGTAAGAAAGAAAAGAGAAGAAAATAATAGAAGAGATAACAGAAAATGGAGAAAAGTAGTGACAATCTGGAGAAAAGTGGGTCGAAGATCGGCCAGGTTAACCGGCAGCTGAGGAGAAGTTATGATGTCATTTACATTTCAAAAACCAAAAGCTATTCATTTACGAATGTGATTGCACTTTAGATTTGAATGAGGCAAAATAACATGCTTTTTCTCTCAAATATATTGTTATAATTATTTGTTTCAGATGTACTGTAATTATCTATAAAAATATTGCGCGTCGTCCCGCACGCGGTCTGTCCTTCCGTCTGTCCCTTTTCAAAACGTACCTACTTCACCGCGCCGCTGCGCGCCGCCACTGCGCCGCTCAGGCAGTGGCTCACTACGATCGCGCGGGCATCTTAGCGAAAAAATGTTGTCTACCCACAAGCATTGCAATGAAATTGTTAGTTATTTAGTAGAGCTAAACATCTCTTTATTTTCGCGATAAGCAATGAAGATGAACAAAAAGTTGAACCAAGCAACAACACTTTTGTGGGCTGAAGGCCCACCTTACCAGCCTTCCGCAGGAACTAGCTGATGAGCCGCCCGGAGGGCGGCGAACCACCACCTTACCAGCCTTCCGCAGGAACTAGCTGATGAGCCGCCCGGAGGGCGGCGAACCAGCTAGTTTTCTATATAAAAATACATTTGGTGTTCAGAAAGTCTTTTTTCAAACTTGAGTCTTGAAAAAGAGGGGGTCGTCTTATAATCAATGCCGTCTTATATTTGGGCCAATACATTAATTTGAATAGTAGCTATTCTGAAACCACAAAATGTGATTTTCATTCATTCATCAGTTTTAAACATTGGTGACATTCATGACTTTCTTATGTCTGGTAGAAATTTTCAGGAAGTATGAGTGGCAGAGTGGAAACACAACATGGTACCTGGTGTCTAGGGAGTCATCTGTAGATATGGTATAACATCAGTTTACCATAAACAGCATGGAAGCAACTAACCTCTTGGCAGTCTTGCCTTTTATACACTTATCCATCTCAGCTTCCATATCTTCTTCATCATTATCCTCCAATGGACTCACGGAGCCAGACAGATCATTAAGGTCCAAAACCTTTTCCGACATCTTTTTGAGACAAATTAGAAGAAAAAGGTTTATCGAATAATTCAAATAGGAGCTCGCTGCGTAGGTTTCATACTGAGCATTTCTTCCTTTAGCAATGCTATAACGACCAACTACAACGTCCCTCAATTGCAACACAAACCTCTGTCAAAGGTGAAACGTTAAAAAAGTGTGGGGGAGTGATATACTGTAACTTGGTCAGAGAAAAATAAAATCACATGTGATAAACATTTGACTGAGTGATGGATAAATGGAAGTCACGCTGCTTAATCACACTACCTTCACGTTTATGGAGGATGACCCCGGTTTAATGTCGTCACTGGCCTCAGAATGCTGCAATTACACACACACACGAAATCACCTAATTAACAAGAAACCACTTAGCCATTGTAGACATGGACACATGGATTTGCCACTTTTATCAAATGCACATAATCACAAAAGCAGTGTCTAGAGAAGAAATAACACGACCAAGCATTAATGCTGCAAATGTGATGCTTCCGTTGTGTAAACCAACACGTGTGGTCAAAACAAAGTGAGCATGCATGCTGAAAAGTAAGCCGGCTTAAATCACAAAGGATGTGGGATCCCGACTCTGACCGATACTGTACATCACACGTGAATGACAAAAAAAAAAAAACGCTAAAATATGAACAGCCTGCACTGTAATTTATATCTGCCTGTGTTCCGAAAGACTGGAGTTGGCTTTTTGGAAACTGAAACCGCATGCTTACAGCTGATAGGTACCTGGAACGTTAAGCTAGCAACAAGTCATATGAGCATACCGCACACAGAGATTTATCGGCAAACCCTACCTCTGCAGGAAGGGGGGATTTATTATTCACACTCTCCATCTTGCCAGCTTTCCTCTTTTGGTCACACACTGGAAGGACACCCAGTTTTGCCTTCTTGCTGCACTGGTCAGATTGAGTTGTTGCCATCTCCAAAATCTCCATGGCCTCCTCATTCAAAGATGTTGATTGAGCCTTTTGGGCATCTGATTCGCCTTTCAACTCTTTTCTGTTCCCATGTGTTTCTCCATCATCACTGGCTACACAACTCTCCAACACCTCGTCTTCGTTGTCTGTCAGTTTCCTCTGGCTCAAAGAGCATCGCTCCAAATCACCTTCTCCACCAGAATCATCTGCAGTACTCTTATGCACAACTCTCTCATGGTCAGTCTTCTTCACATCTCTGTCATTATTTGGGGATACCTTGGCAAGATTATTGCCTTCCTCTTTCTCTTGCACATCTCCTTCCATCACCTCTGCACACTCCATCTTCTCCTTGTCCAAGATATCCTCATGATGGACTCTCTCAGGTCTGCCATCTTTGTCACATATATTGTCCAAATTGTCCTGGTCTAGTGAAAAGTCAAAACCTCCACCATCTCCTTTGCCTTTTTTGTCACTCTCATCATGACTGGATTCTTTATGCTCATTTTCCAGAGTCCCGTGACCTCCCCCTTGCTCGTTGTGAACATCACCATTATCCCTTTTTTTGTCTCCACTTTTTTTATCCGCTTCCTCATCTTTATCTTGGGCTTCTTCTTTGTCCTCGGCCTCCTCAATAGGCTCTTCGCCTTCGACCGCAGTCTCACTGAGCGGGTTTCGAACTGCCAGAGGGGATAAACGGCGGCCTCTCAAAGAGTCCTTGGGTAAACAGTCCATCCATTCCAAACAGATACGAGGAAGAGAAAAGTAGGAAGGGGTGGTGAGGGAAGCAGGCAGACAAAGACAAGATCATTTGAACACACATGCAAAGATAGTGGTGGTGACAATCTTGACAAATGCATGCAGGACTGACAGATGGTGTATTGAAAGACATCTTAGATGATCGTAAGTACACATGGGAAAATATAGAACATATTAAATGAAGACACATGCATGTGGTTTAAAAAAATGTCAAATAATTATGTAAGCAGAAACCGAAATGTATATAAGTTTGGTATACTGAGCACATTGTTAAATAAGCCGCAGCTTTTAAAAAATATATATAGATAAATCAAAACTGTGCAAGTTTGCAACAAAAAAGTCACTTATTATATTTGTTTTAACTGTTGGACATTGCAAAATGGCGTGAAAAAAACTTCTCAAACCCCATCTTGTACCTCTAAAATCTGATATGAGTTTAAAGAACTCACCACGCTTGAAAAAAAATCAACTAATCAGAGGCAGCAGGCGTGACCAATGAAGGTGAAGTATTTGCCGTAAAATTGCGGGCACACTAATTTGTCATAGCAAGTAGAACTACATATATATATGAACTAATTTCTATTCTTTGGCTTTTGACTCAGCATGACTCGGACTTAATTTTTACTTTATTGTTTTTGTGTTTTCTACTGTCTTTATCGTTTGTTCTAGTGTTTATTGTTGTATATCTGATATTTGCTCCATGTACAGCGCTTTCTATACAGCAGTGGTTGTTTTAAAATGCTCTATAAATGCAGCTGAGTTGAGTTCAGTTAAATTAAGGTGAATAAAACAAACACGAGGATGACAATACTGTGGGAATTTAGATGGCAAAACAGTAACAGTGACAGTAGGTAGAGAGCAGGACAAAGAGGAAGGCACAGTTGCAGCCATGCCCATAGGATAGGTCCCAGCAGCACAAAAGCTACCAAAACACATCTTGAGTCATGGTGCAAATGGCATACACAAGATGAACATATGATTCAATTAGAGATTGGTGAAAAGGTTTTAAACATGTCAACTCTTCCCTCATAGAGACAATAACAATTTTACCAGAACTAAAAACAAGAGACAACAGGTGGTAGTTACTGATGCGATGAATGCTGACAAAAGTTGGCCAGCAAGGAAAGCAGTGGAGTTTTCTGACAATAAAACTATTCCAGGTGTGATTCGTAAAAAATGCATATGAGTTCAAGCATTTCTAAATCAGAACAAGTTCATGCTGCAATCGACTTGGCTCAATAAATTTATTTTATCATCTGTTACACCACCCAGTATCATGAAGCACTTAATTTTCAGCAAGCTCTTGAGGTTTTAAATTTTTGAACGCTAATGACAAACTGAATTCACCTCTTTATACCCAAAGGTACTTGCTTCTTCTCAAAGTAAGGTAGTCAGAAATTAAGCAAGCACATCAATTCAACCACGAAGAGTATTTTTTTCTCTTCAGTAATGTAAATAATATACTATAATTGACAGCTTGATAAAGGAACAATTAAAGTGCTTTTACTATTTTCCTCAGTATTTTGTACAATACTAAATTTGAAAATTCCTGGATAACAATAATTATGTACTTTTTGCATTATACGCACATTTTCTTTTAAAAACTTCTACATTCATTAGCCAAGACAGGGACAACAACATTATGTTGGTAATTTCCAATGCTGCTAGTTGAGAGAAGCTATGGCATATACTTGATATTGGGAGGTGGTCTCATAAGTTTGCTTTGCAAGTGCGTGTGAAAGAGTGTCTTTTCAATTTGAGGTTAATGTAACATGGGGGGAAAAAAAAACTAATGAACATGAAGAACAAAATTGTAGGATTTTTCATTCCGACTAGAGATGGGGCAAAAAGAAACCGGAGAAAGCAGAAATAATTAATGCTCAATAAATGTACAATTTCTAAGACAATGATCCCCTACCACTGTCCAAAATGAAAGCCAGACATCATTAAAAAAATTATACATATACAGGTATATATATATTTTCCCAATGATTTTTTTTCAAATCTTCCACCACTGTGTTCTTTCACTTTTTGAGGGCCATACGTTCCAAATCCTCCCCTGCCCCCCCCCCCATAAATACATTTCCACGAAGTAGAAGTTGACTTCCTTTTATTTATTTTATGAAATACTGAGCTGCTGATTAAAGGGGACTGAGCTTTCTAATTTTCATGGCCTCGGTTTTTGTAAAACAAATGCCCCCCCCCCCCCACACAAACACACAAACAGACCCCCCCCCCCCCCAAAAAAAACAACAACAACAACAAAACTTTTTGGACACTGTAATCTCAAGGATAGGGAAGATTGGCTTCCAGGTGAATTTTCAGGATGAACCGAAATTGCACTACAAACTGAAGTTGACTTGTTCTCAAAACTCTTTCAGGCACATGTCCAACTGTTCAGTGTAACAGTACTTTTTACATAATTTGCTGTTCTCTAACCAGTAACTGGAAAAATAAATAAGCAAAATTCACAAGAGGTGTTTTTTTTTCTCTCTCCCATGACATCCACTTCGATGCCTCTCTGTGGCTCTTCATTCTCTCTATCTCTGTTGCCACCTGCTGAAGACATTCTGTAACACAGTGGTCAGTGGTCTCCTCTGAGAATATCCTATTTAAAGTCTCGCAGTGGCGAGTTGCGCTGGACCACTTCTCTAGTCGCATCTTAGTCTCATGATGTCAAAATGTGAACAACACAACTGTGAAGACTGTTAAAATATCAACTCTAATAGGACCAGGGAAATTTATTGGCCAATTCATGGATCAAACAGCGGTTGTGAATTTGAAATTTAGCTACTTGAGAGACCAGCAAATTGTGCAAAATGTATTGAAATATTGAAGAGTATGCACATCCAAAGGTTTTGAGAAGGTCAAATTAAGATAACTTGTAGAGGTTAGAGTGCATTTTTAGATTCATATAGAAACTTCATTCTGTCAATAATCCCTAACTCTGTGCAAGTAGTGAATGTTGTCACTTTGCTTGATTGGTGAAATAATAGCTCTGACAATACCTGAGATGACTTCTTAAAAATGTAAAGTCATCACCAAAATGATGTTGCATACAAAAAAAAAAGTTTCACATACCTGTCGTGATGGTGGTTCAGAGCTCTGGCCTCCAGATATGTCCTGCATTTCTGGTTCAGTCCTTTCCTCTGCTCGAGCTACTGCACTAGCCTCACTGTCCTGACCCACGTGTGTGAATGTAAATGCACAAGCACACACACACACACACACACACACACACACACACACACAGACACACACACACACACACACACACGCACGCACGCACGCACGCACGCACGCACGCAAGAAACAGATTAAGTCATCGAGTAAGGTGTATAAGGGGAAACAATATCAAACAAGTCAAGCTGATCATGTAAAAAAAATTTAAAAGTCCTGTTATTACAGAAGAGGACATCGGTAAGCTAAAATGTAATACAATAACACAAACCAAAATACTTTTGGATTTTAGGGTTCTGTGTACCTCATACTGTATGCCCCCTTTGAGGTCATCCAGATCTAGGTGGAGGTTCATCAGTTGCTGATGTGAAGACGGTTGACTTGACTATAAATAGTAAAATGAATACATTTTAAAAAAAAAAAAAACAATCACATCATTTAGTGACCATGTCTATTAGGTAATTGCTCAATAGTTGTACTGCACCTCATTTTCCAAGATTTCATCGTCATCGTCAAAGCCAGGCATGGTAAGATATACTTTTTCTTCCTTCTTGGAGCTTAAAACACTTGCAGCACCGCTCTTACGAAGTGCCTTACAAGGAGAGTCATTGAAATTAACACTTTAAGTGCAGACAGTCTTAAAATAAACACACACATACGCATGAAAATGAAATACAAGTCAACAGTACCTTCTGTTGAAAAAATTGGGAGACTTAAATATTAATCGCAATAACATGGCAACTACAAAATTCCTGCAGAAATTTTAAACGGAACTGCTGACGCATTCATTGCTGTACGTGCTGAACAGTTTTAAGTTGGAAGGTTTTAAACCGAGCAAGTGACACAGTAGGTTTAAAATGGCTGCCTGTTATTTTTTTATTTGTTTATTGTTATTTTTTATTCATCAGCCTGACAGCAGTTGGTAGGAACGAGCGTCGGTATCTCTCCTTCTTGCAGCGCGGGTGTAACAGTCTCTGGCTGAAGGAACTACCAAGTGCATAAATGAATAAATACATACACCGAAAAAAAGAAGTGATCTGAGCAATTGTAAAATCCGAATTTAAAGCGCTGTATAGTCAGAATCATAATCAGAATCGCCTTTATTGTCATTGTATTACATACAATGACATTTGGGTGACACTCCTTAGTGCATTTTGGAAAAAAATAAAATAACGGTTTAATAAATACAAAACAAAAAAAGTATCAGGAAGTGCCAATGTTCATGTTCAGGAAAATATACACGTTACGAAAGAAATTTCAAGATACTAAAGATACAGTATGGGCTGCTGCTCGCAGCTACGAGTTTCCTGAATGCAACATACTCATAGCCGCTCTGCCATTGGCTATTCCTGAGCATCATCCTGGCATCACATTGGCTAAGAGGGACCTCTACCGTATGTGTCTATTTGTGTGTACAGATGAATATATAAAAATGTGTCTTTCCAGCGTCCTCGTCATTCACCCTTCGAGTCATGAGACGTTCCGATTTTTTTACATAATGTAAACCACCCAGTAATGTAAACCACCCAGAACAAGTGTTCATCAGTCGGGCAATCGCTCACTATACTGATGTTAGCCTTAGACATTTTTGAAGGATTGTTAAAAGCTGACAAAAGCAAGCAGAGAGAGAACATGGACTAAAGCGATCAAAAAACAATCAGGACGCAGTTAAAAGTTAAATGACCATCATTTTTATTCTTTATTCTTTTTTGAATAAAGAATAAAAATAAAATGGATTAGGGCATTTACATGGAAAACACATCTCTATTTCCAAAATGTTCTAGTTAAGAGATTTCTTCCAGAACCAATTAATTTTGTAAGTAGAGGTACCACTGGATATTGTTTCTGTTGCTAATTTAATTATAGTCAGTCAGTTGCTCTCCCACACTGGAGTAAATTCCATTTCCGGTTCTGTGGTTATCATCATAGTTAATTCATTCACCCATCTAGGAAACATATGGCTGAGCTCCAAATCGTACATTTTTTTTCCCCATTTACATTTGGAGGTCCCACTGTAGTTTTGAATACGACCCATTGCATAATTTATTATGGCCTACCCCAAGAGGCCCAGGAGATGCTTTGAGGGGTTCAAGCCCTCCAGGCCCAATAGAGCGTGGAAATCCAGATCCAGAGATTGGGCCAAGGACGGGACCAACTAGACCCCCGAGAGGAGCCAGGCTTCTTAATGGAGGAGGTAAAGACCCCAATGTTGAACTCAGGTCCTACAAAGGAGAAAGAGAGGGATACAATTGCAAAGTCAGAAGTTGTCACACATAAATGTTATCTTTCTGTTTTGGCAGTGATCGTTTCCCCCAAAAAAACCTTTGACTGGGTTGATTTTTGTTTTCTGTCTGTTTCTTGCACATTGGAAAATGATGCTAAAAAGTATTACTTAATATTGTTCAATGTATTGAATTCTGCTGTAATGAAAATATGGAAAACCACTCACTCCACTTTGGGCTGCATCCTTCTTCTTTTTATTTTTTTTCTCCTTTTCTTTCTTCTTCTTCTTCTTGGGCCCTGAGCCCTTGGCGACAGCAGTGCGCTGGAGGCGTTCACGTTCTTGTATAACGAGGCGGCGGTAGTGCTCATCACAGGGGTGATCCCAAGTGGACTCACCAGAAGAAAAGTTGTAATAGTAGAGGTCTCCTGTAACATCTTGGCTGCAGGGAGTACAACAACAAGTAACGGAAATGATACTGACTCAAGTAGCTTGGTGGTGGCCTGCTGCTGACAGCTCGCTGCAGATGGTAAAGAAAGCTCAATAGATGGTGGCGCTGCCACTCTTACATGTCTACAACAGTCAGTCATTGGCCAGATTCCACAAAGTACATTATTGTCAGATACAGCACAGTACATTTACAGGGATTAATTCACCATATTGATTTAGTTACTCTTAATGTGCACAAACAACTCGACAGCAATGTAAATCAAGCCCCTTCTTCCCCCCCCCCCCCAAAAAAGTAAAGAAAAAAGAAAAAACACAAAACACAAAATTTTGTGTGACGAGAGAAATATGGAGAATGAAATTAATGAATCATGAGTCAAAGCATACCACGTTTGTTCAAATATGGTTGCGACATTGTGGTCCGAAAACTAATGACTCACTGTGCCACAAGATGTGCGACAGGATTAATTGTTCAGGGTGATTTTGTATACTTTCTGCTTGGACTCAATCACAAAAAAATTATGATACTTAAAAAGTGAGGCATGCGATTGCCTGGCAAACAGGTCAGGGTGTACCCCTCCTACTGCCTGAAGACAGCTGTCATAAGCTCCAGCACATCAGTGACCCTTGTGAGGATAATCGGGTGAGAAAATGGATGGATGGAAAAAGGTGAGGCAAACACCGAGGAACTTGATATTGGATTGTCTTATGAACACTCTTTAATCAGTGATTAAAACCTAAACCAAATCGAGTAATAAAAAATCAGAATAAACATTTAAATTAGAGTTAAGAAATAGGTGTGTTTCATCTAAAAGAAGAAGAAAACTTCTCTGACTGGTTTG
This sequence comes from Hippocampus zosterae, assembly GCF_025434085.1. Taxonomy (NCBI): domain Eukaryota; kingdom Metazoa; phylum Chordata; class Actinopteri; order Syngnathiformes; family Syngnathidae; genus Hippocampus; species Hippocampus zosterae. The sequence continues at coordinate 3,767,830 of NC_067460.1, forward strand.
CTGAATCAGCAATGAAAGATTTCAATTTAAGTTGCCAGCAACACAGAAATCACAAAAGTACACTGTGTTTTTTTTTCCCTACAAGAACCATTGACAGTTTGTTTGAAGTACATGGGCTGTCACAAAATATCTGCCCTCTAAAAACTATCGTATGATATTGTCAATACTCAATAGTGTTACAAATGTGTATATATAGAGCTGAGTGAGCCATCCTATTAATTTGGGGATTTTGGGGAATGACATGCAGGACAAATATATGGTAGCATAATCATAAAATCTTTGCTTAAGTTGATTTTTGTGAAAACAAGCACAAAATTAGTTGTTCCACTTAATGCTGATTGCTGTTCGGCAGTTTGGTGCCAGAATGGGGAATATTTACTGTATGTGAGAAAAACCTGGGCAAAGGGGTAAAATAAAAAATTAAAAATGTACAAATAAAATCACAGTACGTGGTTATTTTTTGTTTGCTTCAAAGACATCATAATTGTGCAGCGGATCATTTATACACTACATGCATTTGAACATTAATATATTTTAAGATACTCATCGGTCTGATCCTAATCCCCTACAAAGAACAGGGGTCAACTATACAGTGAAGAAACAAGTTGTTTAAATAGGTTGGATAGATTGGTCTACCTTCACCATTTTTTTAAGTAAGTGATCGGTTATTGGTTTCAAAATCCTGATTGTGGAAGCCAACCATCCATGCCATAGGAATTTTGTCAATTTTCAGTCTGACTTTAAACTGTCAGAACATCCATCCATTTTCTATATCACTTCTCCTCATTAGGGTAGCAGGTGTGCTGGAGCCTATCCCCCTTGATTAAGGGCAAGAGCCAGAGTACACCCTGGATTGGTCGCCAGCCAACCGTAGAATCCCAAAGCATTATTAATTGAGCAAACCATATATTGCATTACTGTAGACCTGTACTGCATTACACTGACAACTGTTTGTAAAATGTAGCTATCCCATTTAGCTTCTTGATAATGTTTATGAAAATGCTGTAGTTATAATAGCTGGTTAGTCTAAAATCAGCAATAGGAAATGAGGTGAATTGAACTGAAACCTAAACTAAGCAGGTGTTATGTGCTGTATATAGGTTAGAGGTCAAAAAGTGATTTGAACTGGGTTGTCAGACAATTAACGGTAACAATTACATTTGAGTAATCTTTAATATGAACCAAGTTATGGCCATACAAAATACACATATAGCATTGTATTACCTGTTCAAATGCCACATCCGAATGTCTTTTCACGGATTACAGTGTTTTATTCGCTAAGAAAATGCTATAGAGACTTGAGATGAGTACATCCCCTGACTTACCAAGGTTTCCACTCCGGTGGAAGAGGGGCAACAATTCCCTCCCTGGCCAGCCACATGAGCTCCGTCTCATTGTCAAGATCAATGCCTATCTCCTTTGCATACTCTCTGATCTCTAATAAGATGGGGAAAATAACACGTTAAAGAAAGAGTGGAGTTTAAAATAATAGAGGTAAATAATAATATTCAAAACGGATGACTTGAGACACGGTCAAACGTGACAACAAATAAACACAATAAATACATTTTCGTATTTATCTCCAATGTTTGTACATTATGACATCATTCAGTGTAGTATACTATTGGGTTTTTTTAAAAACATGCTCTATGTGTACCTTGGTCAGAGGGAATATAGTTTTCATCAAAGTCCTCCTCAAGGATGAGCTGGTCACCAATCACAAGAGGCGCGCTCATGATTACTGCAGGTAGAAATGTAAGCATCAAAAGAACGCGGTATGTTTTTTATACATTAGAGCAAAAAAAATGTCTCAGAGGTCAACAAATAAGTAATGTTAAGGGTAATAATTAAACAATGTACTACGCATGAATCGGTAGAATGGCGAGCGTCTCAAATACAGTACATTGAACATAGCTAGGCGCCATTTAGCTGTGGCTCGATAAGCAGGTCCAAAACTAAAGCTTGTGGGTGGCCAAGGAGCTTACGTTCAAATTTACCGACTGTACTTTGTCTCTTCAGATTCTGTCAACTCAGGAAAGGGGGCTTTTTTTTTTGCGAAGGACGCAAAACGACAAGCTTATACAAATGGGAACATCTCCATGGACGCTAGCTTGGTTTCCTATTGATGGCCAGAAATGGGCTGTTATTGGCCGAGCCGCGTGAGACATTCAGGAAACATCGTAAAGATTTCTAAACATCTTCAAGACGTCTACAGTATTCATAAATAAAGCAAAGGTCACGCTGGACGAATACTGTATACCCTGTACGAGATTCTGTTCTCTATTAATTCACTCTAAAAGTCTAAAGTATTGTTACAATTCAGGTGTCGGGCTTTAATGTTGTATTGTAATATGTTTTATTTTTCAGAAAATACACGTTTGCAGTCATAACATAGAACGGCATGTCCAAAGCGGCAAAAAAAGAATAAAAACATTTGTATCGCATATTTCCTATTTCAAATGTGGCCGTATCATTTATCTTATTTACGCAGCTTGAAAAAAAACCCAAACCTCACTCTAAATTATATTTATCAATATAGTCGTTATATTTAGCTGTCTTTTTTTCCAACAGCCATATATTTGAATTTTGTGTTTTGTTTTTTAACGCCTGTATCTAACGTAACATGCGGGTTGAAATGAATACACATTAAAGTGTGACAGTATGCCCATTAGTTTATTTCTCACTGGTCTTTCATTGAACCGGCAGTAGTAATTGGAAGTATTGTAATATCTGTTTCTTGTATTTGTGTGCCTCTCCGTGAGCCGTCACCTTACCGTGGTGGAGGGGTTTGTGTGTCCCAATGATCCTAGGAGCTAAGTTGTCTGGGGCTTTATGCCCCTGGCAGGGTCACCCATGGCAAACAGGTCCTAGGTGAGGGACCAGACAAAGCACGGCTCACAAAGCCCCTTATGACAAATAAAATCGATGGTACCCAGTTTCCCTTGCCCGGACGCGGGTCACCGGGGCCCCCCTCTGGAGCCAGGCCTGGAGGTGGGGCTCGTTGGCGAGCGCCTGGTGGCCGGGCCTACACCCATGGGGCCCGGCCGGGTTCAGCCCGAAGAGGCAACGTGGGTCCGCCTTCTCATGGTCTCACCACCCGTGGGAGGGGTCAAAGGGGTCGGGTGCAATGCGAGCTGGGCGGCAGCCACAGGCGGGGACCCTGGCGGTCCGATCCTCGGCTGCAGAAGCTAGCTCTTGGGACATGTAATGTCACCTCTCTGGCAGGGAAGGAGCCCGAACTGGTGTGTGAGGCAGAGAAGTTCCGACTGGATATAGTCGGACTTGCCTCCACACACAGCCTAGGTTCTGGTACCAGTCCTCTCGAGAGGGGTTGGACTCTCTTTCACTCTGGAGTTGCTCACGGTGAGAGGCGCAGAGCAGGTGTGGGCATACTTATTGCCCCCCGGCTCAGTGCCTGTACATTGGGGTTCACACCGGTGGACGAGAGGGTTGCATCCCTCCGCCTGCGGGTGGGGGGACGGGTCCTGACTGTTGTTTGTGCATATGCACCAAACAGCAGCTCAGCATACCCACCCTTTTTGGAGTCCTTGGAGGGTGTGCTCGAGAGTACTCCTGCTGGGGACTCCCTTGTTCTACTGGGGGACTTCAATGCTCACGTGGGCAATGACAGTGAGACCTGGAGGGGCGTGATTGGGAGGAACGGCCCCCCTGATCAGAACTCGAGTGGTGTTTTGTTATTGGACTTCTGTGCTCGTCACGGATTGTCCATAACGAACACCTTGTTCAAACATAAGGGTGTCCACGTGTGCACTTGGCACCAGGACACCCTAGGCCGTAGTTCGATGATCGACCTTGTGGTCGTGTCATCGGATTTGCGGCCGCATGTTCTGGACACTCGGGTGAAGAGAGGGGCGGAGCTGTCAACTGATCACCACCTGGTGGTGAGTAGGCTCCGATGGTGGGGGAAGATGCCGGTCCGTCCTGGCAGACCCAAACGTATTGTGAGGGTTTGTTGGGAGCGTCTGGCGGAATCCCCTGTCAGAAGGAGTTTCAACTCCCACCTCCGACAGAGCTTTTCCCATGTTCCGGGGGAGACGGGGGACATTGAGTCCGAGTGGACCATGTTCCGTGCCTCTATTGTTGAGGCGGCCAATCTGAGTTGTGGCCGTAAGGTGGTTGGTGCCTGTCGTGGCGGCAACCCTCGTACTCGCTGGTGGACACCAGCAGTAAGGGATGCTGTCAAGCTGAAGAAGGAGTCTTATCGAGCCTTTATGGCCTGTGGGACCCCAGAGGCAGCTGACGGGTACCGACTGGCCAAGCGGAACGCAGCTTCGGTGGTCGCCGAGGCAAAAACCCGAGCATGGGAAGAGTTCGGTGAGGCCATGGAAGCCGACTTCCGGACGGCTTCGAGGAAATTCTGGTCCACCATCCGACGTCTCAGGAGGGGGAAGCAGTGCACCACGAATACTGTGTACAGTGGGGATGGGGCGCTGCTGACTTCGACTCGGGACGTTGTGAACCGGTGGGCAGAGTACTTCGAAGACCTCCTCAACTCCACCAACATGCCTTCCTTGGAGGAAGCAGAGCCTGGGGACTCTGAGGTGGGCTCTCCTATCTCTGTGGTTGAAGTCACCGATGTGGTTAAAAAGCTACTCGGTGGCAAGGCCCCAGGGGTGGATGAGATCCGCCCAGAGTTCCTCAAGGTTCTGGATGTTGTGGGGCTGTCCTGGTTGACACGCCTCTGCAACATCGCGTGGTCAACGGGGAGAGTGCCTCTGGATTGGCAGACCGGGGTGGTAGTCCCTCTTTTTAAAAAGGGGGACCGGAGGGTGTGTTCCAACTACAGAGGGATCACACTCCTCAGCCTCCCTGGTAAGGTCTATTCAGGGGTGCTGGAGAGGAGGGTCCGTCAGGAAGTCGAGCCTCAGATTGAGGAGGAGCAGTTTGGTTTTCGTCCCGGCCGTGGAACAGTGGACCAGCTCTACACCCTTAGCAGGGTTCTCGAGGGTATGTGGGAATTCGCCCAACCAGTCTACATGTGTTTTGTGGACTTGGAGAAGGCGTTTGACCGTGTCCCTCGGGGAGTTCTGTGGGGGGTGCTTTGTGGGTATGGAGTACCGAACCCCCTGATACGGGCTGTTCGGTCACTATACCACCTATGTCAGAGTTTGGTCCGCATTGCCGGCAGTAAGTCGGAATCGTTTCCAGTGAGGGTAGGACTCCGCCAAGGCTGCCCTTTGTCACCGATTCTGTTCATAACTTTCATGGACGGAATCTCTAGGCGCAGCCGAAGCGTTGAGGGGGTCCGTTTTGGTGGCCTCAGTATTGCATCCCTGCTTTTTGCAGATGATGTGGTGCTGTTGGCTCCTTCAAACAGGGCTCTCCAACTCTCACTGGAGCGTTTCGCAGCCGAGTGTGAAGCGATTGGGATGAAAATCAGCACCTCCAAATCTGAAACCATGGTCCTCAGTCGGAAAAGGGTGGAGTGCCCCCTCCAGGTCGGGGGGGAGATCTTGCCCCAAGTGGAGGAGTTTAAGTATCTTGGGGTCTTGTTCACGAGTGAGGGCAGGAGGGAGCGAGAGATCGACAGGCGGATCGGTGCAGCGTCTGCTGTGATGCAGACGTTGTATCGGTCTGTCGTGGTGAAGAAGGAGCTGAGCCGAAAGACGAAGCTCTCAATTTACCGGTCGATCTACGTCCCAACCCTCACCTATGGTCACGAGCTATGGGTCGTGACCGAAAGAACGAGATCCCGGATACAAGCGGCCGAAATGAGTTTTCTCCGCAGGGTGTCCGGGCTCTCCCTTAGAGATAAGGTGAGAAGCTCGGTCATCCGGGAGGGGCTCCGAGTCGAGCCGCTTCTCCTCCACATCGAGAGGAGCCAGATGAGGTGGCTTGGGCATCTGATTCGGATGCCCCCTGAACGCCTCCCTGGTGAGGTGTTCCGGGCATGTCCCACCGGGAGGAGACCCCGAGGAAGACCCAGGACACGCTGGAGAGACTATGTCACCCAGCTGGCCTGGGAACGCCTCGGGATCCCCCGGGGAGAGCTGGAAGAAGTAGCTAGGGAGAGGGAAGTCTGGGCTTCCATGCTAAAGATGTTGCCCCCGCGACCCGGCCCCGGATAAGCGGTAGAAGATGGATGGATGGATGTATTTGTGTGACATCATAGGGAGGGGAGGAGCCAGGTTGGGGGTAATATTGGCTCCGGGAGTTAGTCTGAGTGTGGAGCGCATGGGCGTGAGTTGTGGCGAACAGCAACTCCTTGAATGCGTGTGTTTATTACTTATTTTGTTATTAAAAATGATTAAGAGTATCAGCGACTGTGAGCATCCTTCTCTCCGCTACTGAGGGGCAGTATTTTCTGGAAGCCATGATTGCCTTTACTGCTCATATGTTCTACTTGCCGTACCTCTTCTGATTCCATATACCTGTCCTTGATGCTGTCCAGTTGGTGTCAGACCCGTGGATTGTTATTGATGCTCAAATATAAAGTTTTACAATGATTTGGAATTTAATTTACTATTTCGTAATTACCGCCACTGTAGCAGAGAAGCTAACTTTTTCTGAGCTCAAAAGATATTCGGATCGCTGAAGCCTTTCCTCACATTGATTCCAAAAGCTAATGAGACATTTTTAATAAATAGTTGTCAATCACGCTCTTTTTATCTGGTAGAAAGAATTTTATTCTCACATCTTATTTCCATAGTTTCCATGCAACATACATTGAATCATCCATCATACCGACACTCAAAAAGTGGTTCAGACTCAATTGTTGTATCTATGCACTTATTGAAAGTGGCCTGGTGGCATGGTTCATTAATGGTTCGTTAAGGATACTTGAATTGGCGTCATAATGTGAAGCTGTAATTCAACAAAAACCTGATACATACGGTTTTCTTTAATTTTGAGAATGGAATTAACTACTTGGCATTTCTTAACTTAGGACTGATTTTTACCATGTTTTATATCACAAAAAGTGACCTCTTCAATTTTTCTAAAGGAAGCCATTGATTGAAAATGTTTGTACACCCCTGTCTGACCATCATGATATTATTTGTAAGAGAATCCAAGAGCCTCCAGATAGGGAGAAAGCTAAAGTTCTATGAGGTTTGTGTCGTGTGTGACACATGCTCTTCTGGCTGTTGCTTGCTGTCATCGGCAAGTGACTGCTGCTCTGCTAGCATGGCTGTCAACTTCAGCCCCAACATTGGATCCCTGGAGTCTGCTGCCAACTGTGGAATAGAAAGCAAAACCAAGATTATGTGTACAAAGTTGTAGTTTCAAGTTCCTTCCTCTTAACTGGGTTATTAGAAAATGTAAAGAAATTATGCATAACTCTCATGCTTGCGATGTACTGTATTGTTATTGATAATACATAAATCCAGGATACACATCTATATGCCAGAGTCCACCACTAACCAACATCAGTGTTAAGTCCTATTTAGCAATGCACGACAGCTCAAGATGTATTTCCTGTGGAAAGATTCAGCGAGACACTTATTGAATCAACAAAGGTAGTATGCCCATCTTTCTTTCTTGCTCAACTCCCTGGCGAGACACAAAGCTGCACTCTCTCACTCCCTCTCTCCACTGCTGTCCATGTGAGGCATCCAACCATAAGAAGCTCTCCATCACAAAGCTTCGTGGGAACACTTATCCTCATTCTGTAGTTCGTAGTGTATCCTTGTCATTATTATTTTATTATTGGTTGTCTTTTGTTTTCATCAGCTCAAATATGTTGCATCTGCACCATGAAAGGTGACAATAACACTATTCTATTTCAGGGTTGTTTTTGTGCCCTCAAAACAATGTTGGTTTGAGCGTGTCCAAATAAGTCTTGAAAATCTATTGCTGAATTCAAGGAAAGTGCGAAGTCGGGCATTTCCAACTTCCATTGAGGAAAAGTATACTCAAATGCCCGTTTGAAGTGGAAGGCCAGGGGAAACAAAAGATGTATATATTTAAAAAAAAAAAAGACTCCTGGATCAACCAATGACTTCAATTTGATGTCACTTGACAATGATGACCCCATGGAGACATAGACCGTGAATCGCAAAACATTATTTATAAACATATAATGCCGTTTATTTCTTATTACATGCATTTAGTTGTTCAAAATAACTTCACGTAACAGAACGTGAGCTTTACTGACTGCATGGAGATATACCGTTACCTCCTTGCATGAAGTTACTTGGTGAAATGAAACAAATGCTTTGCAGTCATTATATTCCTTTATTTATAAAAATTAAGAAAATTATAAATTAGGTTTGCTGGAGGTCAAAATGTGTTGTAATGAACCATAACAACAACAACAAAAAATTCCTTTGTGGGGTGTCCGAAGCGCGGACACCCCGTGAATGTAAAATTTTTAAAATGACAAAAATGAACAGACGTGTTTTTCACAGGAGAGCACCGATATGTTCTATGATACAGCTAATAGCTAAATAAATGCTTCGATCAGTTGGCCGACACTTGGATAACTGGAGAAAATAATATGGTAATATGATATTTATGGTAACTTGATTTCAACAGATTGCGAGTATATTTTGATAAGTTTGGTACTATCACTCTGCTTTAGACGAGCAATGTTCACACACCTCCCGTAGTCAAAATGTGGAAATGGTGTGTACATATAGTCCAGTATGAATTCTAATAATTTTACTGTTAACAAACAGCTAAACTTGAGTATTATTTGTGTTGCTGTCAAAAGCAGCCTTGGTGGAAAGCTCCCGCACACTGCATGAGCACGCCGTGCTCCTGAACAATATTCGCAGGAACAAATAGGCAATAAAGAGTTGATCTATTTCTACATTTCTTTTTGACCAAACTCACAAAAAAAGCCAAACATAATTTGGTTCTGGGTTTGGAACAGATTAATTCCCATTTCTACTCACTCTTAGATTGTAAACTGAGTCTCAGAAAAAAAAATAGTTTGTGGACCTAGGTTACACTGTGATCAAATGCAGAACAGTGAACAGCACGTGACATTTTGTTCTGTGTAGCAACATATTCTTATGCTACTGCTCAAACTCATTCATTTTGAGCTGTTTGCCACCTCAAAACAACGTACGTCAAGGGCCATCATAGACCTTGAGGACTTACTGTTGATGCTCCTCTCCTTCTCAGTATGATGCCCTCTGCAAGTAAAGCCTTTGCAGTCTCCTCAAACAGAACAGAGTCATCCATCTCGGATGACTCTCGGATGCTCTTTAACTCAGCATACTTGTCTACGAACCTACAGTGGGATACAAAATCTTAAGGAAAATTTTAAGGAAATTTTGTAGCCCCCATCCAAGTGTGCCATTATTACAAAAAAAACCCTCAAACATAAAATATTACTTTGAACCCTAAAGTAGAGAAAATACAATACATACCTTTGACAGACAGAGACAAAATTTGATTTGGAAAGATCAAAAGGGCGAGGACCAGCCCCGTATTTGTCATAAAATTTCCTGAAATCAGAGTTAGACATAGATGTTTACATACCGGTAATTTTATTCTCTTGATGAAATTAACTGATGAGATAAACAACATTTTATGACAATAAATGGTAAATACTGATATTTACTCACGCTCTAACTTGATCTTCCGTGTAGAAGATTTCAGGCACTGGGTCTGGTTTATTGACCCTGACTCTTGTTCGCGTCTTCACATAGAGTGGTTGCCGTTTTGGTGGAAAAGCTTCATATACATCATACCAGATAGGTTTCTCCGTTTGCTTTATCACTCCAGAGCGCATTAGATCCCGAACCCTGTTAATCACATTTTGGCACAATTCGTTATTGATGTTGAATTAAACACCAATGTAATTAAAAATAACCACTAGACAGGTCAAAGAAATTCTAAAACACAGAAATTAACACCACTTGGACAAAAAAACTTTATGCTAAATACATGGCTTTAATAAGATATTTACTTGTTGGATAAAGTCATGCGTTAGCTTGCTAATTAACCAAAAATAAATTAATGAAGCTTCCTTAGCCACATTGTCTACAAATTATGTCAGTATATGTAAACTTACAAGCAGACCTGCAACCAGATTATAAGCATAATCGGCTCTTTTTCCTTTGCGGAGCACTTTTGCAAATCAATGCCTTCATTTGAGATTCACATTTCTAACTTTGTGGAGCAAGTATTATTGTTATTTATTTTAGGAGCGCAGGTTAATCCCTGGGACCTGAATTCAAAACCTCTAATGAGAGCACAGACCAAATTACTAAATGTTATGGAAATTGGAAACAATTTAAACACCTAATATCATTAATTTGCTACAAATGCTTGCTGTAAATTTCCCCAGTGTGGGACAAATAAAGGACATCTTAAATACACTTTACAGTAAACACCGTTTTTGCTATGATTTATCTCTCTCTTATCTTATTATTTGCTATTCTTTTAGAGAGGGATGCAAATAGTTTTCAAGTGAATCATTCATTCAGTTATTTCAGTGATTTATTCATCTTATTTTTCATCTTCAGTAAAAACGTTTAAAAGCCCGTGTACACGTTTACAAGCAGGGTTGCAAATCGGGTAGTGAATTCATGTTTTGTCCAAGTTGCTTTGCCGTACAATTTGCACAAACCGGGTGGGAGGCCGCCATCGTGCCTTGACCGCGTCCTTCAAAAGAATTGACGAGCATTCAGTCTGAGGGGGCGAGACGCAATTCTTTAAATTTGGAAAACTCAATGTTTTGTTTTACAGTATTATTTTCAACAATGCACACCGATTCAAAAACCGGGTAGCCATTATTGAAAGTTCTCTGGAAGTAAATACATTGCTTTTGTCGCAGTTCGATGTCGTCATCAAAATCCACGTCTTAAATGCGCTTGAAATTTTTCAAATCACGTGTAAATGTATAACCTGAATCATAAATCAGCTACATTATTAACTGTTGTCATAAAATCTGTGTAACAACTTGAGGTAAACATTTTGAAAGAACACACCATAGCTCAAAAATAATGCTGAACAGATATTGCCCCTCATAAGATGTTATTTCAGGCCTATTCTCACATGAGCCACACCGTTAACCACCGTTGACTCCGGTGCTACAATATGGGTAAGCGGCAAAACAAAGAGGTCATTAAAAGGGCTTTCTTACCTCGAAAACACGGTTCCTACCCTCTCTAGCCTGCTCCCAGCCATTGAGCTCTTTTTGATGCAGCTGGACCACTATAACATCTGTCTTCTCGTCAGAACAACTTCCGGTAATTCTTTCACCTCTTTCAGAATAAAGTACCACGGATTATTGTCAAATGACCTATGATAGTTGTTGAAATCGTGAACTTATTTTTAATTTACAATTGATTATAAAAATGTAATTATAATAACAAGACAGTACATTCGTCATTGTTTTTTCATGTTTCTTGTGCAGAGCGTGCCTGTTAAGTGATAATTTCGTGGCACGAATGTGTAATGACAATAAAGCAATCCAATCCAATCCTATTTTTGTTGTCCCAAAGTCTTTTTTGTTTGATTGTTTTTGATGAGGGCCGGCCCGGTGGGGCCAGTGGTTAGCGCATTGACTTCACAGTGCAGGGGTGCAGCGTTTGATTCCGGCTCCGGCCTCCCTGTGTGGAGTTTGCATATTCGCCCCGGGCCTGCGTTGATTTTCTCCGGGTACTCTGGTTTCCTCCCACATACCATAAAACATGCATGGCAGGCTGATTGAACACTCAAAATTGTCCCTAGGTGTGAGTGTGGTTGAGAATGGTTGTTCGTTTATGTGTGCCCTGCGATTGGCTGGCAACCGGTTCAGGGTGTCCCCCGCCTATTGCCCGAAGACAGCTGGGATAGGCTCCAGCAGCCCCATTAATCCTTGTGAGGATAAAGTGAATCTGAAAATAGATGGATGGATGGATGAAGGGAAGTTTTTGATGATAATTATGATGTTGATAATTATGATTTTATTGTTCTGTTTTTATTTCCAAAAGCCCTGGGATTTACTGGGCTAACCCAGTACCGTATTTTGTGCCATTTTATGCGGAAATGTGTGCTGTTATGACAATAAAATGCATTGAATGATTGACGCCAAATACATGTACAGTATAATATTTTGAAACTCACCACTAGGAGGCAGTCAAGATCCTGTAGCTTTCCTGGCGTGAGTCCTCGCCGTTCTTTTTACTTGATACGCACACAATTTCATTTGTGTCGGGTCAGATTTCATAAATTGACGATCTTCCAACAACCATTGTATATCAATCTGCAGTTGATTTAAATAATAAAGCCTTGAGTATTATTTGTGTTGCTGTCAAATGTCATTTGTGATATAAAAAAGGGACTGAAATAATTTATAATCTTTTCCACATTTAATGTCACCTGGACAACTCAATTTAAAAATATCCCTTTCGAGAGGGATATTAAAAAGGAAACAACCAAGATTATAACGTTGGAGATGTATGCACACCCTCATTAAACTGGCAATGTCGCTGTTTTCAGAATTAACCAATCACATTCAAATTTAGCAGACCCTTGCTTGGCACCAATGCCTTTTACGAACCTTAAATAATGCCACACATTGCAAATTATCGGTATGTGCAATCACACTGTCTCAGTTGTTTATTTTGACTTCCCCTTTTGAAGTTTTTTTTTCAGTTGAATGGTACAGGTCGCAAGTCACATTAATGGAGAAAAACGTTTTAATTTTAATGTCATTTTTGCTCTCATGTTTATATCACAACAACCTGGCTTTTTATTACCACTATCTATCTATCTATCTATCTATCTATCTATCTATCTATCTATCTATCTATCTATCTATCTATCTATCTATCTATCTATCTATCTATCTATCCATCCATCTATCCATCTATCCATCTATCTATCTATCTATCTATGAGGCCAATTCATGTTTATGCAATCAGGGCGCCCTCAGTGAATAGTTTCTAAATGTGCTATTAAAGACAATTTCATGTCTTTGTAAATCATTAATTGTTGTAACATACCCTCATACAAATTTGACAGGAAAATTGAACTGCGAGGCTAGTTCAAGCCACACTGTGTAGTTAACCTGTAAAGATATCATCTGCAGTCACCATGAGCTTCAACTATTTATACCAAGCAAATGAGTTCATTATTCAAATTTGAATTACTAAACAATATTATTGAGGTCGAGTCACCTTTTCAATCTATAATTGGTGTTAACGAGCCAATTGATAGTGTAAGTAAAATGAAAGGACAACCAAATGTTAAACCCAGAAAAAGGGTAGCCTTTCAAACTGACAAATCAATTGCCTATTTCACACATGCACCTGATTTCACATTTCTTTATTTGGTTATAAATCATGTCGGAATCGACCTAAATACAACAAGTTAAAACGAAATGCTCTCAATCTACAGAAAGAATAATGGAGGACAGGAGAGAGCATGGTCGAACAGCAACACATTCAGTTTTATTCTCGCTATGCTAAAAGGCTAAAGTGAACTTTAAACTCTTATTGTCAGCTGACCAGAAAAAATGACTTGTGTATTGGGCCCTGGCTCAACAGGATAAGGAACATTACTCGCAGTTCTTGGCACACACCTTCACACACTGACACGACAAGCTAGCAGCTATTTTAGTAATTTCGCTCTCCGCTTTTGATGTATAATTTAACTTTGCTTTAAGGCGGGGGAGACGATCTAAAATGGAGAGCCACATTACACTGTAATCTGCCAGTGGTTCACTTTTCTGGTTCTGCAATCGAGTGCATTTTAGGGCAGAGAAACAGGCAGGCAGGCCAGGTTGAGTTGAGGAATGTCAACGCGTTACTGGGTGGTGTAGAGCGAGGGACGGAACCAAACAGAGGAGGGACAAAGAGCATGAGAGGGAGAGCGAGTCATAAATGCAATAATTACAGCTTAGGTAGAAATGAGCAAAGCACTCTGGTCCCACTGGCTGCCAGCGTAGCTAAGAACAGGACAGAATGGAGAGGAGCTGAGCAACATTGACCTTTTTGTTTTGCTGCTTACACTACAATTCACCACTCCTGTTTGGGATTTACAAGTATTTTTTTCATGAATATAATCACGAAAGCCAATCATTTCTCAAGATGGATTTTCTTCTGGATTCTGGCTGATTAGGATGGATTATTTTCATCAAGCTTCCTCCGAGTCGCACTGAATTTCCTGAGCAGACTTGAAATCGAGAACCGTGATACATTCACCATGTCTGTGGCTGCCTTGTTTCGGGGCAAATGGGGGACAAAATCTCAGGACACGCCAGACAAGCATCCCACCGCTTTGGCTCCCAGCCACGCGGAGTACTATGATGACGATGATGATGATGAATCCAGGGTAGGCCTGAGCAGAGAGCCTATTCGCAGAAACTCTCGCTTTTACCGTTCAATGAGGAGGAAGAGAATGGCTGCCTCTGAAAACTCAGAAAGTAAGAAAACATGGAATCATATGGTGATCTAGGTTGTTTATGCTACATACTTATGGAGTTTATACACATGTCAACCAGTGTTTCTTAAAGTGTGGCCCACAGAACCACCAGTGGTGCCTGAGACACAACAAGTAGACCAACTTCACCCGATTAAGTGATGTATTTATTTTGCGACACTACCTCTAACTAAAAAGAGAGTGCACGTCCAAGTTTTAGTCATATTTTAAGATCGTTTACTGTTTTTTGGCATAGTAAAACATGAACATTCAAAAAGCAACCTTTAAGTTTCATTGTCAACAGTTTCTGTTTTTACGTCGCCATCCTTGTTGCATATCCTCGAAATGAAGCCCCATCCATATCCCCACAAACAATGATATTTTTCAAAACACGGCTTTTTATCCATATGCAAATGTTGTTTTTAGCCATAATACATTATAATTTTAGGAAACTCCAGACAGTGTGAATATTTTTGCAGAACTTCCTTCTCAGCTTCCGGGTATTGATGGAGAGAACAGCACTTTTATGGCATGTGTCATTTGAAATGTGCAATGTGGACCAAAGTTTTTAAGCTGTATTCAACAAGAGAAAAAGTCGGATGACGATGTCACTCTACGTGTGCGAAATTCATTTCCTGCTATGACATGCTCATGAGAATTTAAAAATAATGTGGGAACAGAGGTGTTCAAATGCACAACAACGTCAACTGATGGTGCTTCTCTACGCTTTGGATTATTTTTCGTTGTTACTCCCTAACCGGGGAGAGTATAATTGTTCAAAAATATATCTGTGTACGTGTGGACATAGCCTGAGATGTAGTCATAATAGGTTTATATTGATTAACTGGTCCCTTGTCGGTAACAATTTGAGAAACAGTCTAATTCATTCTCATGAAATGCAATCTACTGTAAAAATGAACACCCTTGCGTTGGAGCCAATTTACTCTTCACCTCAGACCTCTCCATGCTTTACTTTCAGTACGGCTTCAACTTCAGACGCCATATTGTGTCACTCTATATCACTGTCAAATTGACATAGAGTCAGACGCTGCTAAATGTGCGACAAAGGCTTCCCACATATTCTACTGCAGTGCAAATCTGTGTGGGTGCAACCTGAGTAACCTGTTGGGTTAAAATAACACAGTAGTCTGAGTAATATCGAAAAGTTCCGCGTCAACATCTGACGTCATCAGACAGAAACAAAAATAATTAGGAGTAAATTTTTAAAGTGAATTCGCTTTTTACTGGCTTTTTTTTTTACTGTGTAAAGAAACCATTATTCTCAGCAGGAATTAACCATTCTCACTGAGCCACACCAAAGTGTTTGGCTTGGACTTTGCCCAGCATAGAGCAGGCCTCCAGAGGGTTATAGGGTGATAGTACACAGTAAGACAGGCATGCATTAGAAAGTACAATTAGAAAGTACAGTACAAGTCATAAAAAGCACCAAGGCTTGTCTGAAAGTGTTGTCAGAGATCTGTTGATAAGGTTGTTGATTTTGCAACACGTACAGAAAAGTGGAAGCGCTGATAATCAGATGATTTCTCAGCGAAGTCAACTTCTACTCAATAATAAACCAAAAATACATGTGAACATGGAACAAATTGTATTTATGCTCGGTGCTTGATTGGCATTTTGCTTCCTGGGTGACTTCAAGCAGTTTCCACACTTTACATGGGCATTTTTATGCAAATGTTTCTTAATTATGCCTTATTCTTCTGACACTGAACTAAACACGTTATGCACTGATGACGCCGCATTAACAGGTTCATGCATATTTTCTAAGCGAATTTGTTAGGGAGTGTCTGGACGGATGGATGTTTCTGTTCTGCTATTTAAAACCTCAATGTTTTAATGCAAGAGATTATGAGGGTCACACCAAAAAATTGATACAACTGTTGTTGTAAACATTATTTTCTACCCCTCCCCGGGTAACTCAATCTCTATCTATCTATCTATCTATCTATCTATCTATCTATCTATCTATCTATCTATCTATCTATCTATCTATCTATCTATCTATCTATCTATCTATCTATCTATCTATCTATCTATCTATCTATCTATCTATCTATCTATCTATCTATCTATCTATCTATCTATCTATCTATCTATCTATCTATCTATCTATCTATCTATCTATCTATAGCCTCTTGTGAATTGACACTAAATAAGTAAAAAATACTTGACTTTAATCTTGTAACATTACAGGCTCTATTTTCTTAGACAGGCGCACGTGGGCTCGGATTAAAAACTGGTGCATCTTCATTATCGTGCTGGAGCAAGCCGAGTTTACCATGTTTGGGGGTTTGGTAGACCACACTGAGCCATGCTGCGCATGCCGGCAGACTGAGGCAGTTTTCCGTCTCTGGCACAGCTGACAATTTGCTGACAGAAAGTAGACTACACCTTAGTTCAGTTAAAAGTAGGTCTAAGTTGTGGCGCAGGTGGTGTGATGCGATTTTGGTGGCTTTGATTTAACCGCCGGCAGGCAGATTCTGCGCTTTTGGTGGTTGTTAGCATACTTCATTCATAAATATAACAACAGCATGTATCAATCCTTCTGAATTATTGTAGAAATCAATTCATTCAACCGATTATTATTGTTATCATTATCATCTTTAATATATTGTTTTCAAAACACCTCCTACTGTGCACAGCAATGGGTGAGTGTGTCTTAGTGGTGGGGGTGGGCAGTGGAGGATTGTTGTCACACCCAGAGGCAAGATCAATGGTGGAAGGCGGTCACCAAGTGCCCACTTCACAGTGACCAACTTTGCATCATATGCAAGTAGAGATCTTGCACTTCATTACACAGTATCCTCTGCTGCATGGACTTTTGTTCTGGTTCTGCCATGTAGACCACGCGCCAATCCTGTGCTGAAGTAAAGGGAATGAGAGGAGCCGCTACAATTGGCCAGGAATCAAGTCAACTGTCTATGAAAACACCAAAGGAAAGAAAATTACACTTATGCGCATAGTTAGACTACGTTTTTAAGTTTTAAATTTGCCCTGGGTTCGAAAATAGAGTCCTATAGCTTTATTCTTTTCATATTACAATCTTATGGCTTTATTTTCATACAGTAACCAATTTATTCTTAAAATGCTTTTTTTGTAACACGCACAACTACAAAACTGTGTATTTGAACAGTTATTTGTTTTGGAAAGGTTCAGCCATTCACTCTTCTCCTTAGGAGGTAAAGTGCATGCTCTCTGGTGTTTGAGTCTGACTTGGCAAGTCGCAAACCTTACACTCCTTTCCCTTGATTAACTCCTTTGTTGTTGATGCAGTTTGGGTTTTGGGGAAGGTCATTTTTATCTTACGGTGGTGGAACAGTGGTCGACTGGATAGCTCGTCCACCTCACAGAGATCCAGGCTTAGATTCCGGGTCCTGGCCTTCCTGTGTGGAGTTTGCATGTTCTCCCCCTGCCTGCTTGGGTTTTCGCCAGACAGTCCGGTTTCCTCCCACATTCCAAAAATATGCATGGTAGGTTAATGGAACACTCTAAATTACCCGTAGGTGTGACTGTGCGTCTGAATGTTTTCTAGCCTGTGTGTGCCCTATGAATGGCTGGCAGCAGTTTCCGGACAGCTGGGATAGGCTCAGCATGCCTGCAACCTTCGTGCGGCTCAGATATGATGAATGGGTTATCTTGAGGGCTCTCCCAATTAGTTTTGTCACATCTTTCTTTGTATTGGCAGACGACATGTTCCCGTAGACTTAATTTTGATGATGCTGTCATGTGTTACATAACTGAAGACAAATGAGGCCCCACCTCCCAGAAGAGATCATGCAAACCCAAGCCATCACCTCCACCGAGTTTCACAGATGAGCTTGTGTGTTTGTGATCACAATCAAATATGTTCTTCCCCAAAGCTTAAGCCTTTCCATCACCTTGGTTAAAGTTAATCTTTGACCCGGCTGTCCATAAAACCCAAGTTTGAAACCGAGCGTAGAGACATTCATCATTGTTTATTGTTTGAATAATAATCAATCCGTCCGTCTATACAGTCATATAGACTCCCAACTATAGTAGCGGCTAGCTAGCTAGCTAGATGGCTAACCAGAATCTTTATGAATGCTGTTTTTTTTAATATGATGAATATTGTGCACATAATGCACTTGCTGAAAAATATTTAACTTATATTTATAGTCAATCCCACTGCAATAAAATCACAGTGTCACACTTCAGTGTTCATTGCTCTGGCACTCACTTAGTTCAGCCACAAAACAAACAAACAAAGAAACAATCAAACAAACAGTGCTTTGTTATTTCATTTTGTGCTACATTTCACTTTTCTTTTCTTTTTTTCCCTCTCTCTTTCCAAACCATGTCCAACTTTGACTCTTTACACCAGGTTCTCCCAGGACTGGAGTGGACAGCACCACATCAGCAAACTCTTATTCTAATAGTCCATCACCCCATAAATCACCGGAACTGTCAGCGGGTGGTCGGTGAGTTGACTTACTGTACTTTGACTATCAAACAGCAAAACAAATGTGCTTGTTGTATGTTGAAACAATGCTGGCAGACACACTGAGGGCCATTAGACCGTCAATAAAAGAGACGCAGTATCTGACATTTTCAGTTTTACAGTATACATCGAACATGATGCGAGCGCTTTAAATTGTGAGTAAAGTTCTTTTGATCAACTGAGACTAAAACGAGTGTAAGTAGTCTATTTTCTGTTAATATGTGTAACATTCCATACCAACAGTAAATGATAAATGTCATATACTGTATGTGGCTCATTAAGCCATACGGTACCCATACTGTATTTGTCAAAACTGCAGTGTAAATAGAGTAAAATCACACGCCAAAAACCCCATGTTATTTGAAATTTCTCTCTTGACAAGTACTTTCGAGGCATGTGTATGTGAATATTTCTAAACACGGAGCACACATTCCTTTAAATTATCATTGGGATTTCAAAGGGGTGAAAAAAGAACTAGTATAAAACTAGTATACACCTTCAGGTTGAGAGAATTATTGGGAATTAGCTGCACAAGGGTGGTCATTTATACAAACCGTATCCGTCCATGATCCCTCATACTCACGTGGGTCTCAAGCTGGCTGGAACCAATCCCAACCGTCTTCAGGCAGTATGTGTGGTTCACCCGGAACTGGTTGCCAGCAATACAAAAATGAAATGTATTGTGTACAAACAATTTGTCTTGTCATAATCAGACATGCATGTGACTTCACTACTCATCCTTTAAATCGGATTTGTTTGTGATCTGCCTTCAGTTTTATTTTCAGAAACTATAAATAAGGAAGACAAATGTTTACATGCTCACAACCCATAATCAGTGACCCATTATGGCAATACTGTACAAAGGCGAAAATTCCAACAATTAGTTGTATATATGGCTAGACTTGTAGCACGTCCGCGAAAACAAACCAACAAATGGACATATCGTGATCACACTTTGCGTTGGAATTTCTGTTCTAAGGATGGGCTTGGATAGCTATAAGTCAAAAGTGGCTTTTGTGTTATGAAATGCAAGTCTCGGATTTCACCACATCTCTCTCATTTCAGACCTGTGTTGCCAAGCAATGGTGTGGCCAGCAGCAGATATTATGCTTTGTGCAACAAGGATGCTGTGAATAAGGGAAGAGGAGGTGTGGGAGGAGGCAGCGTGGACGTATCTTCTACCTCCTACCACAACAGTGCTTTAACGGCCGACTCCATCTCATACCGGACTCACAGCATACTTAGCGGAGACATTAAAAAACTGTCTGAGCAAACGACTTCAGCCTGCACTGTACGCGACATTGGAAATACCATGCGTTCGGGAATGCCTAGTCCGGAGGGTGCTGACCGGGACAACTTCAACCACAGGTTTGACCAAATTACACTGCAAATGCCGGATATGGACAAATAATTAAGGCTTGTGGGTTTCCGCTACAACTAAATGATCTGAAAACCAGCATGCAAGGAACATAATAAGCAAACGTATAATTTTTTTTTGTGCATAGCAACTGAAAATTCTATTTAATAAGTGGTGTTATATTGTGCTGCATGGAAGTGAATGTTAATGAAGAGTAAGTAAAACACAAACGTATAATTTTTTTTTGTGCATAGCAACTGAAAATTCTATTTAATAAGTGGTGTTATATTGTGCTGCATGGAAGTGAATGTTAATGAAGAGTAAGTAAAACACAAACAAGTCACAGTGTCTGTGCTGTGACATAACTGCTTGTCCTGCCGTCTCATTTAAATTCATATGTCCAGTGACACACCGAGAACATAATCTTCAACCTGCTTGCCCGCTTGTCTTTCACAATTATCTGTCTGCTGTTCTTTCATTTCAGGTTGCTGAGCAATGGAGCTAACTCAAAGACATTCAGTCACACCATCAACATTGTCAAAAACATCGGTGAGAACGCGAATTGCTGTTCAACGTGTTCTCGAGCTGTTATCCCCTCTCGGGCTGCCACAAATTCAATTCCTAATTGACCTGTTATACTTGTTAAGACATAGTAGTGGTGCTATCAGAGGTACAACTATTGGCTTATGGGTCAAGAGTCCAATAAACCTTTTATCTTCAATGCACGTTTCAGGTCAAATAATGCATGCATTATTTGAAAATGACTGGGAAATGTCAGTTCCTTATTGTTGTTTACACATACATCTCCGCACTGTGCATTTTTCAGCTGCGTATTTTTTCACTCTTATGTAATGTTCAATCCAGTTCGACGCCCACCAAACCAATCTGCAGTTATGACTGGGGGAGATTATGCAACGCACCCCTGCTGTTTCAAGCCACCTTAACTTTTGGTATAGACGCAGTTGATAGACAATGAAAAATATTGCTTTTCTTATCGGTGAACCTGCCCAAAAATTCTTGGTTTCCTTCTTCAACTCCTACATTGAATGTAAAACGGCAATGTCTCTCCATTAGTACAATCACATTGTTTTGCAATACTTTATGGTCAGATTCATACTCAATAAAACAAAAAAACAAAACAAAAAGACACTTCCATTCGTTAACCTTTTCAGGGACAGCGATTACTACAATGGACAGCTAACCACACCGTTATGGGTTTACAGCAGACATGTCCAGCTCCGGACCTGGAGGGTCGCTGTCCTGCCTGTTTCCCAGTTCTCCCGCCTGCAACACACCTGATTCAGATGATCAGCTCATCAGCCAGCTCTGAAGCAGCATTAGAACGATCCTGATGATTTGAATCAGGTGTGTTGCTCGTGGGAGAGCTGGAAAACAGATAGGACAGCGGCCATTGAAGACCGACTTTGGACACCCCTGGTTTAAAGGGTGCATGAAAGGGTTAATCTTTCGGGGTGCTTATACTGTCTCAGTTGCTGTTTAACGCTTTTATTTGGGAAGGCCTCCTCTGGTCTGGACCGAAGTAGATAAATAAAATAGAGGGTGCACACATGTCCGCTTCTCTGAGCTTTCACACTGGCAAGAAAATTAACCCCAGAACTAACCCCCACCCCCCCAAAAAACCCAGAACAAATACAAAACTTGTTGAACAGTATAGGCAAAGACGAACCCTTTTAACTTGTATACTATTGATTACTTAATCCACAGGAGTTGGATTAGACCCTTTTCTCACCCAAAATCTCAACTCATTCAATTTAACCCCCGTGTAGTACGTCACTTAATTGACTTTCATGTAGCTGCTATATTCAATTTATGGTCAACGTCCCATTCATGGTTACCCCTTAGCTTGTCTTCATACAAGGATGGAGTTTACCTTTTACCACAGATTCCAAATCTGCTGAGATCATAAATGATATAGAAAAAGCGGGCTCTGCAAAAAACAAACAAAAAAAACCCTTCAAGCTAATGTCATATTTTATTTTGTTTTTACAGCCTTCTTGTATCAGGAATACCGAGACACATCAAAGAAGCAGGAAATTGAGCAGAGGCGACAGCGTGAGCATCGAAGTCCTTCCACCATGTTTGCGGGGTGCAATGTCTCTTCGCCCCCAGTGTTACAGCTACAGCTGAGGAACAATACCCGCGCGCTGAGCTTGTGGCAGAACCTGGAAGTGGTGCAGGCCAGTGGACTACTCACCCAGTTGCCCCACAAAGAAATTATAATGCAAGAGGTGATCAATAATGCTTTGCAATTGGGATGGGCATTTTCAATGGCACAGCTTTCTTCCCCAAATGTTTTTTTATTGTCGTTGTTTTTATTGTTATTGTTTTGCACGGATATTCTTTGTGATGCTTGTTAGCGCACAACATATGCATTTTTAGTTTAGTTAACACAACATGATTTTTTTTTTGACAAGGCACAATTTATTATTGCCATAGGTCAATATTGTGTTGGTTGAATTACTCTCGTTTATAATAATGACAATATTCCTTTTTTCTGTCCAGGCCATGTTTGAGCTTATTACTTCAGAGGCGTCATACTACAAGAGTTTGGAGATTCTCGAAACTCACTTCCTTCGGAATCCTTCTTTAATAAACACCCTCAGCCAATCCGATATGCACTTTCTCTTCTCCAACATTGAAGAAGTCATGAAAGCCAGTGAACGGTAGGATAACGCTTTGCTGAACAAATTGCTGGTCATTCACTTCCTATTCAATTCATTCCAGGAAACAGACTTTTTTTTCTCTTTTTAGCAATCACTCATAACACTGTTCTTATGTTCTTAGGTTCCTGATGGATCTTGAACACCGAATTGAGAAGTCCATTTTGATTTCGGATGTGTGTGACATTGTTTACAACCATGCTGTTGAGCACTTCAGTGTCTTCATCAAGTATGTCATCAATCAGGTGTACCAGGAAAAGAACTACAGAAGAATTTCGTGAGTATTTTTTATTATCATTTATAATGTATTGCATTCTGCTCCGTAGTCCTTTTCAATATCAATAGGAGTCATTTGTTCCGATAAGACTGAAATGAAGATTGCCTCTTATGATCATTGCAACACTTTCATTGATTGTCAATGCTCCAAAGTGCACCTGTGTAAAAAATGGTTTGTTTCATTATGGCACTATAGTTCCACAATGAAATATCCTGATTAGAAACTAAATGGTAGATGCTACACTGACAAAAAAAAATTGTGATATCTACTTGGAAAAAAACTAGTAACGTTTTTTTTTTTTACTCAGACAATTTTTACAATGAGAGCTGTTGAGTACCGGCTACATTTAATTACATAGTATTATCCATCCATTTTGTGATCCACTGAGCCTCATAATGGTCGCGGAGTGTGCGGGAGCCGAGTCTATCACCAGCTGTCTTCGGGCAGTAGGCGGTGGACACCCTGAACTGGTTGCCAGGCAATCACAGGGCACATATAGACGAACAACCATCCACACTAACACTCACACCTCGAGACAACTTAGAGCAGGGGTGCCCAATCTTTTTGGTTCGAAGATCTACTTTTCGATCAACTAACCTCCCGGGATCTACTCTTACCGGTGCGCGCATGCGCACGCGCACACGCCGTGATGAGAAACAGCCTGACACGGAGGCATGCGACACACTTTTGCAGCCTGTTAACTATCGTAGCTCACACATACCGTTTTAAAGTGCTTCCCTGGGCCCTCCTAGATTCCTATTCTTTTCTCATGCCCTTGACACGAAGCAAACTCTGAATGAGAATAATGATGATAAAAGATAGAGCGCAACAGTTCTGATCACAAGCTGCAATTGCAGACTGTTGAGAGCTAACAACTTTACCTGCTTTATTCAATTTTTAAATATTTTTTGGGTGAAAATTAGACTGATAAGATGATTAGAGTGCAGTGTATATTAACACAAAAAAATTATTAATAACATGTACAAAGACACACAAATGGTGTGTTTTTTTTCTTCTCGACACTCCTCGGATCTACTTGGAACCTGTCTTAGATCTACCGGTAGATCAGGATCTACCTAATGGGCACCCCTGACTTAGAGTGTTCCATGAACCTGCCAAGCCTGTTTATAGAATATGGGATGAAAGCAGAGTACCTGGAGAAAACCCACGCAGGCATAAGTAGAACATGCAAACGCCACACAGGGAGGAATGGAACCCTGCACCTCTGCACTGTGAAGCCAACACGCTAACCAGTCAATTACTGGGCCGCCCATAGTGTTAGTTTCATTCATTCATTCATCTTCCGAGCCGCTTGATCCTCACTAGGGTCGCGGGGGGTGCTGGAGCCTATCCCAGCTGTCTCCGGGCAGTAGGCGGGGGACACCCTGAATCGGTTGCCAGCCAATGGCAGGGCACACAGAGACGAACAACCATTCGCACTCACACTCACACCTAGGGACAATTTAGAGTGTTCAATCAGCCTGCCACGCATGTCTTTGGAATATGGGAGGAAACCGGAGCACCCGGAGAAAACCCACGCAGGCCCGGGGAGAACATGCAAAATCCACACAGGGAGGCCGGAGCTGGAATCGAACCCGGTACCTCTGCACTGTGAAGCCGACGTGCTAACCACTGGACTACCGGGTTAGTTTATTAAAATAAAATAAAAATGTCATTAAATGGTTGAGGGGCAACACCAGATACTTCTGACTGGGAGACAGGCAATTACTATGCGCCTTCATCTAATATTGGTGACGAATGTGCTTCAAAACATTTTCGGCGGGGGTTGTGGGAGTGTCTGCATTCCCAAAACATTATTTTTGTGTAAACAGCTGAAACAATACAAATTTGACCAAAAAGTGACCAAAAAAAAATCCTTGGGTTCCATTGGATTCGGACATGTACATCGGTTGGGCATGATTAAATATGTGAAACTAACATATGTCGTTTGAACATTTTTTAGGGAAAGAGTAGAAAATGACACTAGTTGATCACATTTTATTCATGTGAAACCGAAAGTACTTTTTTTAGAGTATTGCTCATGCTCTTAAATGAGAAGGCGTGTGCTCACTTTTAGGTATCAGAATCAGAATCATCTATAGCTGCACATTCGACACTAAGATTCAGCAACGACTGAATTCAGCAAATTATCTGTATCAAAGAAAGAGAGGTCTCTGTTTTACGAGGTCTGAGGTACACAGTGTATAACCTATTCACAAAAAAAATACCTGAAAGTCAGTCATAACATCAAGGGTTTACACCCCTGACAATTGATTGTAATACTTTGGGAATATACTGTACCTGCATCTTTTGACAAACTGACCTGTTTTATTGCGGCGAGGAGTTTCTTATATTTGATTAAGTGATTGAAACAGCTTTACTCATGTGATTATCAAGTGGGAAATCCCCTATTTCTTGAGATAATAACTTTGGTATTTGCAGAATTCCAGTGCATGATCTGCAAAGAAAAATTAATCACCAAGCGTCTGAGTGAAATAGGAGTCACGCTTGTAAAACAAAAAAAACAGCTTTGTTTTTGAGAATGAAAACTGTGAAGGGTGTGGTTGTGAATTTAGACGTGCACTGTATATTGCTTCTCATCCAAGACATTATAGAGCTAGTGACATGTTCCCACGCTCCACACAAGACAGGTAGCACATATGCACTAAAACACCAGTTCTATGACATGACATAGTCGTTTGATGATGTACATGACATCGGTGAACATCAGTCGTTGGTTGTGTGGTGGTTCCCATGGTGATCAGCCAGCCATGCCCACAGTTGATTTTAACCCCCAGGAGGGCAAGGGAAAATCTCCCCCAAAAAATAAAATAAATCAATCTGGGGGAAAATGAAAAACCTTGAGAAGGGCCCGCAGATGGGGGAATCCCCCTTCCAGGATAACCAGGCTGCAATGGATGCCGAGTGGGCAACATTATTACACATAATTATTGTGCTATGCAATGTTGGTTGAAATAATGTCCATTCCGTCAAATGATACACTGCAACAAGACATCTTTAGTGAAGTGGGTCGAAAGAATAGAAGCAGCAGTCAAACAGGCCAACTCGTAGGTCAGCTAAATGCAAGAATATATAAATCAGTATTGTATCGTTTTAAACATCTCTACTGAGGTAGCGGCTCTAATATCCGTAGATTGGGCACTCCAGAGCACAAGAGCCTGAATACATAATGGTCTAGAATCTGTTAACTTCTTTTTGGGTCTTGCGATCACTAGAAGTGCATGTTCTCCCCGGGCCTGCGTGGGTTTTCTCCGGGTACTCCGGTTTCCTCCCACATTCCAAAAACATGCATGTCAAGTTAACGGAACATTCTAAATTGTCCTTAAGTGTGAGTGTGGATGGTTGTTCGTCTCTGTGTACCCTGCGATTCGCTGGCAACCGGTTCAGGGTGTCCCCCGCATACTGCCCAGAGATGGCTGGGATAGGCTCCAGCACCCCCCGCGACCCTTTTGAGGATAAGTGGGTCAGAAAATGGATGGATGGCTCACTCGAAGACCAGTATTTTATGAATGAAGGACAGAACATACGGTACCAATAATTCAATGATGTAGAAAGAAGGTACATCAGAAAGATGGATTTACAGTGCAGTATGTCTATTCCAATGAGGTGTGCAGAAGTCAGATTACGCTACACTCAAAAGTGTGAGGGGCTCCACCTTGTTACATTGTCAAGTGTGTCTGTTCTTATCAATCTAGAGATGAACCCAAAAAATGATGAATCAATGAGTCATTGTCTTGAATTAAAGCATTTTATTCAGGCAGGCTGACTGTTTTCACTATCTATCTGTCGGTCCACCTGTCCGTCTGTCTGTTTTATATAAAACTCACTGGAGCCAATGTTATGGCTTCGGCTTGCTTGGATGGCCAGGTGGTAAAATCTGTACTGTTTCAATTGTAATGTTTTGATTGATATTGTAGAATAATTAGCTTAACAACATATTTAGTACTGTGGTTCAACATAGAACAGCAATAATAATAAATAGTAGTAGTAACTTAAGAGGTGTCTTTCTCTGTCAATTAAAAAATACCCTATCATCATCGATGCAAAGATAGCTGTTTACGCATAACGTGTATGTGAGTGGGGACTATAACATAAACCCTGGCTGAAGGTATGAGAGCCAAAGAGCCATGAGCAGTGTCAGTCTACCTTTTTCTTAACTGGAAAAACTAGGGTGACCAAATATTTAGTAGAACTGAATGCTGTGTAGTTTGTTTTGGCATCACAATGGCATCACCACAACGAGGAAATTACTCTCGGATTATATGTGCAGTTTGAAATGAACGGCATCAGTATTTGCGAATCAGTAAACTAGTTTTACACATCCATTCAGATGGAACCAAGGCAAAAACAAAACAAACGCATGAAATGCTGCAGAGATGATATAGTTATAAAGGCTGAATGCAGAGAAGGAAAGACAGAGAGAGAGTGGTCTGGAAAAGCAGGCTTTTAACGTCAAAGGCGCACCTACCTAACAGGTGTGTCTGACACCACAGAGTGAAACTGGCCCTCGGGTTAGGATTGTACACAGGAGATTGTACGCAATCACATTGCACCTTGCTCCCTTGATACTGTTCAGACAGAGAACGATAGATAGATAGATAGATAGTAGATAGATAGATAGATAGATAGATAGATATTAACAGAGGTAAATGTCGTGAGGTGTGGGCCGTGTGCCTCATCCACTGAACAAGTGTCTTTCCCCAAATAGATGCCCAAAAAAAAAAGACAGATGGTGCCACCAGCTACGGTAGCTCTAAGTGTTAATACTAATTACTGTAGCCATGTTACCGCAAAGTGGTACACCCATAATGCTACACCCTGATCTGCATGGATTTGCCACAATGGGTGTGTCGCCACTGCTAGGTCAGCATAGCAGAAAGCTGCACAAGCTAGGTAAAGAGTGTACGTCACACTTGCAGCTGTGTGATATGTAACTCAACAGTGAATTCAACAAATATTGCAGTCTTAGCCAAAAGGGAGATTGCATGCATTACAAACAACCTAAACAAAATGGTCTTGCAATGGATTGAGCATTAAACCTTAATAGACATTTATTAATCGACACCAAGCTCACACTAAAGCATAAACATGGACAAAATCGTTGGTACCTCCGTACAATGAAATAAAAGCAAATAAAATAATGGAAATTAACCATTAAAAAGCAGACAGCGATTTTGAAGTGTGGTTCAACTGAATTAATTTAAAAAATAACAACAACTCATTAAACAGGCCTTGATAAAAACAATGGTAACCTGATGTACTGACGCAGGCAATGTGTCAATGTAAGCCTTATTGGATCTCAGTGCAGCATTTGATGCAATTCATCATAATATACTGTTGAACTGATTGAAAGCTTTAGTGGGGTAAAATAGAACAATCTTCACATGGTTCTGATCCTCTTTGGAGGAAAAGAGTTACTTTGACCGTTGGAAGTTTTTGAATCTGATCAAATCGCTGTGATATGTGGGGGTCCCTCAAGGGTCAATCCTTGGACCCCCTTTGTTCAGTCGTTTTAGGTAAAATGTTTCAGAATACCAATTTTAGTTGTCATGGCTATGCGGATGACACACAGCCTTGTTTATCAATGTTCCCATATGACGTCAGCTCATTTAACGTGTTATGTTACTGTCTAGAGCAGGGGTTGGCAATTATTTTCCGGGGGGGGCCAAATGAGAAGCAGAAAATATTGTGGAGGGCCGGGCCAAAAGTTAGAAATAGAAATAGAAAAAAAGAAGATAGCACAATGTCTTTGTATGCCAGTAATAATGTAACATTCTCCTCATTCAGCACCGGTTCTCCTCAAGGATGTGTACTGAGCCCCCTGTTGTTCACGCTCTACACATTTGACTGGTCTCCGACTCTTATTAGCGGTCCAGTTTGCGAAAGGTTTTTAACATGATAACAATCAAACCATTCTAGGAAATTTTCATTTACTCGAGCCACAAGCAATTCACTCTGAGCATGGAAACTGCCAGAATCGGACTGAGTAAGAATCGCTTCCTTGTTTTTCAAAGTTTCCCTTCCATGGTCATTACCTGGGTTACATGGGTGTCAAACTCATTTTTGTCACGGGCCAGATTTTAGTAAGTTTCCCTTGGAGGGCCGTTATGACTGAAACCCTATAAAAAGTCAAGAATAACAGTTTATTCACCTATTGTTTGAGATACTATAATGAGGAGTTTCATAACAAGAAAATGCTTACAGTATCACTCTTATTTATTACAAATGAGAATTTGAAATTTTGGTCGCGATTTCGGAAACAACATGAAAGTTGACATCTTTGATTTGCTTTTGCGGGCCACATAAAATGATGTGACAGGCCATATCTGGCCCACGGGCCTTGAGTTTGACACCTACGGAAGAGGATTAGGGCCAATGAAGAAAGAAAAAATAAGGTTGGCAAGATTCTGACTTTATTCTCAGAATTCTGACTTTAAAGTCTCACTTTAATCTCAGAATTCTGACTTTAATCTCAGAATTCTGACTTTAATCTCAGAATTCTGACTTTAAAGTGAGAATTCTGACTTTAATCTCAGAATTCTGACTTTGTGACGTTCGTGGAGCTATGAATTGTGGGGGGACCGTCAGCGTGTGGCGTGACTTGAAAGAAAGGGCATCACGTCGTCACCCAGCGACTTTTTGCGTGGCCGAGGAGTGTCGGAGGACATCCTTTCACTTTTGGAGGAGCAGAGGGTGAGTAAACAGTGCGTCGTGTTGGTTTCATTTGGAGTTAACGTGCTCAATGAAGCTTGTAGCTCCGTTGCTAGTCCAAATGTCGTGAATGGATGCACCCAGTTTACATTCGTGAATACGTAGAACGTAACCAATTTAAATGGGTACGTTCCTGTGACGCCACACAACGTTGTTAAAAACAACACCACTCTCGACATCGAACCCCTTTGTGTGGATGACAGTGGCCGTCTGGAGCATCGTTGCAGCCTAATTGCCGTGAACTGAACACACTGATCACGCGGTCGTGTCGTAGAAAGTATGTGCACACCCACCTCTATTTACTTTTAAACTATTTACTGAATATGAGTATACTTGAGTTTGAACTAACACAGTACCATGAGCGAGAACATTATTAAAAACTTTAACAAGCATACGGTCATGCAGTCATGTTTTCAAAATGTCCACCGTTGTTTTTTGTCAGATTGTAATTGTTGTCTCTTTTCTTGTGCAGATAAAGTGACTGATGGAGGGTGCAACTCAAACAGTGGCTGGAAATCCAGATTTGGATGACATGATCAAGCTAGTTTTAGACTTGGATTCAGCAATAAGGAAATACTTGCAATTTTAGCACATAATGCTGAAACTATTTTAAGTATTCGGACTCTGAAAAGGATATGCAAAAGACTTGGTCTTTTTCGAAGAAAGAACCAGTCAGACCTGGGAGACGTGTTGGCTTTTGTCCAGCACGAGATCATGACTAGTGGACAGATGCAAGGTTATCGGTGGCTTCATCTGCGTGCCATTCAAAAAGGATTTGTTGTATCACAAGATACAATGAGACAAATTATACATGTAGGTGTGGGAATAAGAAGAGCACGACGCCTAAGAAGGCGCCAATACAACTGTCGGGGGCCAAATGCTCTTTGGCACCTGGATGGCTATGACAAATTAAAGCCCTACGGGATTGGCATCAATGGCTGTATTGATGGCTTTAGCCGGTATGTGTTATGGGCGGAAGCCTATACCACAAACAGTGACCCTAAGGTGGTTGCAAGTTATTTTATAAAAACAGTTTCACGCATTGGTGGGTGTCCAGAGAGGATCCGTGCAGACAGGGGCACAGAAAATGTTTGTGTCGAACAGATGCAGATGTTTTTGCGTAGAAACCACTCAGACAATTTTGCTGCGGAGAAAAGTTTCCTTTACGGAAGAAGTACAGCCAATCAGCGTATTGAAGGGTGGTGGTCCACCCTTCGCAAACAGAGTGCACAGTTTTGGATTAATTTATTTCAAACTCTTCAAGATGATGGCCACTTTTCAGGAGATTTTCTGGATAAAAGTCTTATCCGGTTCTGCTTTCTTAATCTTGTGCAGGTAGAATAATTTTTCTGGACAAATTGTTTTTGGACGAATGAAAATATAAGACTTAACTATGCTGCTTTATGTTCAGGATGAGCTGGATGAAGTTGTGAACACGTGGAACGCACACAAAATAAGACCAAGATTGCACCATGATACAGCTTCAGGTCGACCAGTCGTCATGTATTCATTCCCTGCGATGCACAGTGCCGAGGATCAATTAAAACCTGTTGGAACGGAAGAGGTCACTGCATGTATGGAAGAGTGCACTAAAAAAGGCTATTTTCCTTGTGATGAAACTGTATTTGAACTGTGTTGTTTGCTTATGGAGGAAAATGAATGGCACGCGCCATCAGATCCATTGGATGCAAGATAAGATATCCTTTATTCGTCCCACAATGTTAAGTGACAACACAAGTGACTTGTATGTTAAGTTGAGAGAGGAATTACTGAAGTCTATTTGACATACAGTATGTACTGATGCAATTTTGGGAAAATGAAGCTTCAAATTTTCTCCATAAACCAGTTGTTGTTTTTTGACTTCTCTAAATTGCACTCTTTTCAGCAGTGGGCTGGAGGTACACGGACTTGCCCTTTCTGAAACCTTTATTTTAAACAACAGTGCCATGGCTCCAGCATGTCCCGTGACCCTGGAGGATATGTGGGTCAAAAGTGGATGGATGTCTTATTGTTAATATTGATAGAAAACATCTCCACACTTTTTCTGATCCGCTTTATCCTCACAAGGGTCACGAGATATGCTGTGCAGCCTGTCCCAGCAGTTGTTGGGCAGTAGGGGGGGCACCCTTAACCGGTTGCCAGCAAATCGCAGTGCACACAGACGAACAACCATCTGCCCTCACAATCACGGACAATTATTTGGAGTGTTCCATTAACATGCCCCGCATGTTTTTGGAATGTGGGAGGATGCGGAGAAGCCGGAGACTCCACACTGGAAGGCCGGAACCGGATTCGAATCCTGCACCTCTGCACTGTGAGGCCGACGTGCCTCACAGCCATTAGGAAATATATGTAAAATGTTATTAAACCATTCACCGTTGCACACAAGTATATTAACCGTCAAGCTTGAATTCATCCAACTCTCTGATGAACCTTTTCAGATGGTTTATCACTTCCTTCTGCTTTGGGGTTAAATCAGTTGCAAATTTCAGCAGTTGGCAGACTTTTTTTGAGGTAGGTTGCAAGTCCGAGCACAACTTGTTCAGTGCTTCAAGACTGATGGAAACACGGTGAAGAGTAACCTTCCTCCAGCAGTAAATCACAAACATGGGCTTTTGGATAAGCTCTTTGTGTGCTATTTCCTGCAGTATTGTGGGAAAGGTTTCAGCAGAGATTCTTTTTCTACACCCGTAGCTGTCAAGAACTTCCACAAGATCATCTAGGTCCACTTCTGAAAAGTCCTTCATTGCTTCCATCAAAACTTGACGTTCTTGGCTGCTCACAAACTGCAGAAAATGGGTTTTTAGATCACTATAGACACAGTTGAAAAGCACCTGCTCGAGGAAAGGAAATGCAAGTTTGTTTGGGAAGTAGCAACAATCTTGGTATCCCTTTAAAAGAATTCTGCCAACTGCTTTCCACTTTTCTGTAGGAAAATCATGGCGAATGAATGGTACTTTAATTGATGTACCAAGGGTGCATCGGTCATAGAATTCCTGCCAGAAGCAGCTGAGAACATCCCGCAGTACTCCAGATCCAACACCTGCTTCTTCTGTATTATCTGGGAGTATGCGTTTCACATTGAGTGATTTGTTTAAGATTGCATTTTCAGAGAATGCTATGATCATATCATTCAATGTGTCAGTGTAGTGGACAGTTATTGTCATCACATCTTGTGGATCTGGTGGACCATCATAGATAAGTGTGATGTCTGCATCTCCCTCCGTGTTGTATGTGGGGCCAAAAGTAATATCTGAATCAACAGAAACGTCGAATGCCGTGTAGATTTCATTTGAATCGACAGAGACCTCTTCAATTTCAGAGTTGTAGTCACTGGCAGCGTGTGACACAACCAATACTACTTTGGACGCTGTGCTGCCATCATGGTGGTCGTCCTTTGGCCTTGTTGCAATGTAAAAGCACAACAACGTGAGCTTTGCAGCCTAAAGGGGTTCGATGTCGAGAGTGGTGTTGTTTTTTTTAACAAGGTTATGTGGCGTCACAGGAAAGTACCCATTTAAATTGGTTACGTTCTACGTATTCACGAATGTAAACTGGGTGCATCCATTCATGACATTCGGACTAGCAACGGAGCTACAAGCTTCATGGAGCACGTTAACTCCAAATGAATCAAACACGACGCACTGTTTACTCACCCTCTGCTCCTCCAAAAGTGAAAGGATGTCCTCCGACACTCCTCGGCCACGCAAAAAGTCGCTGGGTGACGACGTGTGCCCTTTCTTTCAAGTCACGCCACACGCTGACGGTCCCCCCACAATTCATAGCTCCACGAACGTCACAAAGTCAGAATTCTGACTTTAAAGTCAGAATTCTGAGATTAAAGTCAGAATTCTGACTTTAAAGTCAGAATTCTGAGATTAAAGTCAGAATTCTGAGATTAAAGTCAGAATTCTGACTTTAAATTCTGACTTTAAAGTCAGAATTCTGAGAATAAAGTCAGAATCTTGCCAACCTTATTTTTTCTTTCTTCATTGGCCCTAATCCTCTTCCGTAGACACCTGTGGTCTCAAGGAAATAAACAATTGGATGAACCAAAACAAAATTGAGGTAATTATTTTTGGCAATAAAGAACAGAGTATTTCTCTTAGAAAACACCTGGAGTCACTATCTTTCAAAACCAAAGACCAAGTCCGAAATCTTGGCATGCTGATCGACTTGGACCTGACTTTCAGAAATCATATTCAATCAAGCATTAAAACAGCCTTTTACCAGCTGCAAAAGATATCCAGACTGAAGGTTTTCATGTTTAAAGCAGGCTAGGAGAAATGTATTCAAGCTTTGGATTGATACATCTTGAGATTTCCTCTCAGATATATGCATTCTTTAACAGGTAAATGAACAAATGGTGTTTTCTGCAGCTGAGTAAATAAACTCCCTGCTTCACTATTGGAGCAAATATAGTGATGCAGTTAATTAATTAAATTTGGTACCATGAACATGTGTGTCTCTCCAGAGAAGGAAACCAGGCATTCCGGGAGACCATGGCAGTATTGGAGAATCATCCATGTGTCAGGGGGCTGTCCTTCACATCATTCCTCATTCTACCTTTTCAGAGGATTACAAGACTCAAGTTGCTTGTTCAAGTGAGTATACCGACTCGACCGATAGTCACCATGATGGTTTTGAAGTCTTTGAAATGTATCATTGGTTCTTTTTTTGTTCACCGCCTTCTCTCACACAGAATATCCTGAAAAATGCTGAAGAACACTCTGAGAGGGAAGCAAATGCCATTAAAGCTCATCAGCGACTGGAGCAGGTAAGTTAAAAACCTCAGTAATTAACCCAAAGGCACTGAGTGAGTGGTTGCATAATGACATTACTGTAATTAACGGACTATTTATTCATAAGACCCCCAAAACATCACACTTTAAATAAATTAAAAACTTCCAAATATCAAGGCACATGATAAGAGGTTATTCGACATAAACATATTAAAGTATTTAAGTTTTCATTATTTTATTGCGCTTATGTGACATTGCGAGCAAACATACTTTGGAGTAAAAGTAAGGGAAATAATCATACAGAAAACTCACAATCATGATTGTTTCTAACAATCACACAAAGAGCAATTTTTTTTTCTGTCACACTAAGACTATTAACTAACATATTAATATTTCTTTCATTTATCTGGAATATGTCCTGTATGTGTGTGTCTCTCCTACAGATTGTGAAAGAGTGTAACGAGGGTGTGCGAAAAATGAGTCGCACGGAGGAGCTCATCAGCATTGAAAAGACTTTAGAGTTTAAATCCAAGGTAAAGAACTGCAACATCAGTTTGGCATTTTAACGGCACAACTGCACATGTGCTTCGTAAGTGGGGCCTCCTAGGAGGAGTCGATCACTCTCTAATGCATAGGTATCAAACTCAGGTCGTGGAGGTCCGCTGTCCTGCATGTTTTCCAAGTCTCCCTGTTGCAACACACCTGATTCAAATCAGATTCAAATCAGGTGTGTTGAATCAGGTGTGTTGCAACAGGGAGACTTGGAAAACATGCAGGACAGCAGCCTTCCAGGACCTGAGTTTGACACCTATGGATCCAAGCTCAGCTGAGATTCTGTGATGCAGGCCTGCTATGCAGAAGCATGTACGATAGAGTCAACCTTGCTTTCTTCCCTTGTAGTCTGTGCCCATCATCTCCCACTCCCGCTGGTTGCTCAAGAAGGGTGAGGTGCAACTCATGGCCGGACCAAAGAGCACCAGGACATTGCGAAGCCGTAAACTTTACCAGCCCGTCTTCTTGTTTCTGTTTAACAACCTGCTGCTGATCACCAAGCGTAGCTCGAGGTAAGCATCCTTTAAATCATTCTCACTTGAAATGTAATCAGTCAGTCTCGGCCCTGTACACAATGGCAATGTCTTTGCAGCGGGGACAAGTTTCAGGTTCTTGACTCCTGCACACGGTCTTTGCTGAGGACTGAAGATTTAGAGGACCAGGGCCAGATGCTCGCCTATGTCTTTAATCTTAAATTGCTGGAAAACCAAGAGGACCGGCCAGTCAGCTACATGCTCAAGACCTCAAGCATGTAAGTTTGTGAATCACATTTAGGAAAGTTAACCCACGACACTAAAAATGACAGACACGGAAATAAGCAGGTAACAAGATATTCACAGAATTGTGTCATTTCTCACTTGATGAGGATGCAGGCACTGTAAACACACAAACATTTTCAAAACAACAAATACCTACAATGAGGGTCTGAGACATTTTTAGGTCGTAGCAGTTATGAGATGCAGATCATTCAATGACGGTAAACGCTGACGTTGTCTATTGCCAAATGGGCAAAGGGTAGTGACAATCTCAAGTCATGCATGGATCATACTTCCTTTTCCACATTGTGATGTCTGGGCGGAGCTCCGTGGTGGCCGGGAGTGGTCATGGCCACTTTCTGGACAACCCCTGGCCACCGCACATCTAGATATATTTTTTTTGCCTGTGACCTTTTCACATGAATGCAATATTCTTTCATTCTTTGATACTCTGCTACAATTCATTTCCTTTAACTGAATATTTGAATTAATTTACAATTGCTGTGAACATAAACTCCAAAGGGAAAACTTTGAATCTTGCAGTTAAAATAAACCACAAATTGTCACTTTTACGCCATAGCAAGCAAACAACATGGCTGAGAAGTCACTGTTTATCATACCATCCCACAGTCATGGTTTCATGAAGCAAAATGCATACAAAAAACAATCTTGCGCAATACATGCATAATACAAACAGGAAGAAACTTAAGTAAAAAGCAACATTTAGAGTATTGAAAAATACAGTAGAGAGGGCTGTATCATTGTGACTTTTACATATGGTTAAAAACTCAAAAAAGACCTAGGTACACAATGTTGAGTTAGCCAAAGTACCACTGTGAGAGCAGGAATCGATTGGCACCTGTATGCAGGTCTGCCTGGCTTTTAAACTTGAGTTAATTACAGATGGTTTGCAGTAACTAGGCCCGCCAAAATAAAGCCTTTGTACAAAAAACCCACAAGACAAATGCTCAGAGGGATCGAGCCTTTTCTGTTGCTGGTCCCTCTCTCTGGAATGACCACCCACTGAACATTCGGCAAGCCTCCTCACAGCCCATCTTTAAAGCCCTCCTCAAAACTCACTTGTATTCTTTGGCGTTCGACTCAGCATGACTTAGATTTGTTTCTGACTTTATTACCGATTCGTCTTACTGTTTATTGTGTATGTTAAATCGCTCCATGTACAGCACTTTGTATGCAGCGATGGCTGTTTGAAGGTGCTCTATAAATACTGTTGACTTGACTTGACTTGACTTGACTTCAACAATGACTTGTCATTTTCGGAAGGAGGAAACATGGGCGCGCTGATTTCCACCCCTAAGTGATATGTCACCACCCTGGCCACCCTACTGAAAAATGTCCGTTCACGCCCCTGCGAGATGTCTCCATAATGCACTGTCAAGCATCACGCGCCCCATTTAAAGTTAATGAGAGGAGTTGCTTGGATTGGTGGCTGTGGTCACACCCACAATGGCAACACCTGACCTTCGTGCAGATTTAGAATTTGGATCAAGCTGGGCTTGCGGTAGTCCTGAAAAAAGAGCCATTTGACTTTAATATCATAATATTGTTTGATTTTGACTTGACTTTAACTTGATATATACTGCTTTATAAAATTACAATCTGATGCCCTGACTAACTACCTATTTGGCCTTGTCAAGATTATGGGTTCTGTTTTTGTGCCAGAGGTGTGGTACATTTCAGCACATGGGCGTCCTCGTTTATGTTTTTGTATTTTCACAAGCCAGTGCAGTGTGGGCGCATTTTAAAAAGGGCGTTGTGCTCCATTGTGGGCATGAACACAACCGACTTGTTTCACTGCCGATCGAAGCAACTCCTCTCTCCCCTTTAAATGCCAAGTGCAAGCCGGATATCGCACAGACAATCCTTAAAATGGCAGACAAAGACACGGATTTGCTTGAGTCATGTGGCAGGTTGACGCATGTAAAGAACCTTTTTAAGGAGCTGCAAGCAGACCTCCACAGGTGGATGATGCAAAGTTGCTCAGGGAGAGCAAGGATCTGTTCAGTGGTCACTCTGACACCGCTTTCCTCTTGGATCACACGCGTCCGTGTGTGACCCCACCTGCACCTCATGCTGCCTTCCATAGATGTGCCAGTAGGAAGATTTTTAACACTATATAATAAACATTATAATAATAACTTGGAGACTGCCTTACACCCTAATTGTCTGTGTCAGAGGAGCTCAGAATCTGTCTGCTTGCACCTCTATCAAATTCACTCAGTTACACTCCCTGCACCAAGTTTAGCCAGATGCATGTCATAGGAATCACCCCGAGTATAAAGGAACACCCAGCAAGGCACAGAGAGGTCAACCATATTCCCAAACAAGCGCATTGAGGCTTGCGCTGGTATGAAAATAGAAGGAAAGAGATGCGCCAGTGTTTATGCTCGAGCGTACCTGCGCTGTGTATGAATATGGAGCCCTTTGAGTGTACTGTATTGTCATAATCTAAAAAAAGTTTTGTTTTTTTTTTCTAAAAAAATATTAATTTGTCATCACAACCACAATGTAATTCCTGGATTAAGAAAGGTTGAGTATATCGAACATACCATCATGTTGTATGATATACTCAACCATATATTGGTCAATCATGTTAATATATAACCACATAACATTAATTTCTCTTCATACACTCTAGATGAGGATTTTTTCCCAAAGTTTTTACTAGCTCGGATAAGGGTACCCCTCATCTACAACCACAGTGTGTCACGTAGCGAGGTGGTGGTGGACCCCAAAAAGCTGGCAGGAGGGAGGAGCAGGGTGTATTTGAAGAAGTTTATTTAAAACAAAGAAAACTACATCCTAAACAAAGTCCGAAGTAACAAACAAAAACCATGACTTAAACAGAAACTATCAATAACCAAAACACTACGAGAAAAAACATGACAGCAAACAAACAAACATGACAGTAGCAAGAGCAAACAAACAAACATGACAGTAGCAAGACGCAACAATGCAAACAATGACCCGACCCAGAGTGTTCGGGCAGGAGTCCCCTTATACAACCAATTACCAAATGACCAACAGGTGTGCAGCTGCCGGGGGAGCCCCACAATGCCACCCGTTGGTCCCCAAACCGAATCATGACACAGTGAGGACAAGAACAGTTCCAATAAATCATTAAATGCCCCAAATCAATGACATTCCAGCCCATGGTTTTATTTTTGATCACTACTATAGCTGTCGAGTAGATGTCATTAAACTAAGTAACGAGTGCTGGTGCTAATCAATGGAATCCTGTGGACAGGAGTGATAAGCTTCGATGGATCTGTGCGCTGACTCCAAACCCACGCACCCGTTTCATGTCGACCAGCGCACACCAATCAGGTGAGATTTCGAATGAGATAATAATCACTTTATATGCTAATATGATCCTATTAATGCTGTCCTTTCTGTTGTGAACGTAGACTCTTTGCAAGTGCAGTGTATTCAGTCCTACTCCTCCCAGGAGCCTGATGAACTCTCCATTGAGATGGCCGACGTTTTGAATCTCTTGGAGAGAACAGATGATGGTGCATGACCCTACATCACCTTTGCAAGCTGTTCAGTGTTCCAATTAGTCAACATGCATCGTTTTTGGGTTGCAGGCTGGATGATGGGGGAAAGGCTCCACGACGGTGAAAGAGGATGGTTCCCAAGTCGATTAGTGGAGGAGATCCAGAGTCAGGAGGTGCGAGCTCAGAACCTGAGAGAAGCATTCAAGGTGCATCACGCTCAAGAGGGAGCCGGAGCCCTGCAAAGTGGAACAAGGATTGGCTCAAGAGGGGGGAGACCCACGCCAAAAGTCTCAAACCTCTTCAGTTTGTGGAATGATCCCATGGGAAGGAAATAAATCAGAGCACTTGAAGAAGATGCATGTGCAAAAGCATCGAGACTTTGATCGATCTTGAACTATGAGCAGATGACTTTTAAGCTTCACTGTCTTGCTGTCAGTTGCCTCTTTTACACCGAGATCGCAAAAAATTGACGTATCAGAGCCATAACAGAAGAGCCGGCATTTATCCACCTTTGCTCTTTATGCAGAAACCATTCAAGGTGAGGCACTGCCGCGAGTGTGTAAATTTCATACAGCCAAAGGCTTCACACAATCCAATCATTAGATGACATCGGCGCCAGCATTTGATGTCACGTGAAGAGTTAGACACCAACAGGTGCTTCCAACACAACAAGGACGAAACAGCACGGTAGTTAGCACCTCTGCTACACATGAAATTATAACTATAGATAAGTATTGTTATAAAACTATATATATGTATATTAGGGGTGTTCATTGATAATTCATTTTAAACTGGAACAATTTGATCCTGTTAGAAGTACAGCTCCCTTTGAGAGGATGACGCAATGAGTTTCTTGTTGTTATTTTGCAATATGAATGAACTTCAGTTAGTCAAGTCAATGTGGCCCTCAAAGACATCGATCTCCAATGAAAAGCATTTCAATATAGAGGTATTGAAGGGGAACAATTCGATGCGCTCACATTTTTTAAAAATTAAAACCAATTTTCTGCTTCAAATCATATCAGCGCTGGCATGTATACAGTGTCTATTATACACTGTATACAGTGTTTAGAGCAACACACGAAGAAATTATTCGAATTTCGGCTGGCTGGGTTTCGCTAGCTTAAAATTAGACTTGACATGATCAGGATTTTTGGGGCCAATCACTGATCACAAGACGAAGCAATATTCCAGTAAATAACTAGTGTATTTACTTCATATACTTGTGCAATGTTTATGGAGTATCAACAAAAGTATTCTCAAGCATGTTTGGCTCTTTTCAACAATCTTTTCCATGCCCCAACGAATAAAAGTGGTGGTGGCGGTGGTGGCGGTGGTGGCGGTGGTGGCGGGGGGAGTGGAATATGAAACGTCTCTTCCTTAAGAAATTAGCAGAATTTATAGTGAGAATGCAGCTGCTTTCAAAACCATGCTATACCTAAAATTACAACTACCGAATGTACTCATGAAAACTTGTTGACGAATTGTGCACACTGTGCAAGAGTTTGATTGTGTTTGGCCGCAACGCTCAGTTTGCAGCGGGCTTTACACACAGGTTTCTGTTGTGGCTCTGATACTACGTTCCAAATATAGAATTGTCAAGATGACATTGTACCCCCTCCTTCTATCTCGGTGCCTTTTATACTCTGAAAAGTAAGGTCTTCTACAGGCAGTGTAAGAGGGACTCGTGATTCCAGACCAGTCAAAACAACTCAAGCAATGTTGCATGGCTCATGAATGT
The DNA here is from genome assembly GCF_025434085.1 of Hippocampus zosterae. Taxonomy (NCBI): domain Eukaryota; kingdom Metazoa; phylum Chordata; class Actinopteri; order Syngnathiformes; family Syngnathidae; genus Hippocampus; species Hippocampus zosterae. The sequence continues at coordinate 3,808,984 of NC_067460.1, forward strand.
GCAATGAAGGTTTTTTTCTTTGTTGTTGTTTTGTGCCCAGTGCACTTAATGTGGTGTGTAATTAATGAAGAATCTACGTTTGATAAAGAACCTGTTTGAGGGTGCAATGGCCGATACCCCCAAATTTTGTTGTCGTTAATTTATTGTGAAGATACTGTAAACATCCTTCAGATGCATGGGCAGGGTTTAACTATTTGATTGTGTTCGTTCATTTCATTTTATAAATGCATAGTAAATGTTATGAAAAGCAACAATGATTACCCGAGTGTCTGTCTATGACTGCTGAAAAGAGTGAGTCTGCAAAATTTTGGTTCAATGACTCCCTGACCACAATTTAGTTCGTCTCCCCATAAATTCCTTGTGGGATAAAAATATACAAAATGTATGACCTAAAACATTTGTATGCGCCATTTCTATTTGAACCTTTGGAAAAAGACACATAAATATCCAGACAATAGATTCTTGTTTAATTAAATTTAGGCTGTAAATTTGTATAATTTAATGTGAAGTGTGGAACAGCATGGTTGTAAAGCCTGTATGTTTCTATTCGTGTACATAAATGACAACATTCAAATGAAAATGAGAACGTAATTGATAGTGTGGCTCTTTAATATACCGGTATGTATCGCTATATGATTGTTGATATAAAAAAAAGAAGAAAAAACACAATCTTCAGAGATTTGCTCATTGTGATTTCTTAGAGTGTTGTGTTGCTCTAAACCAGGGGTGTCCAAACTTTTTGCCAAGGGGGCCAGATTTTATGTGGTAAAATGTCGGGGGGGGGGCGACCTTGGCTGACATTCTTTACATTGAACAACAATATTGTTCAACAAATTTTAGTAAGCCAGTCTGTTTCACATTTCCATTTTTATTTTAATTTCAACAATCTTAAGAATTTCTTTTGAAACAGGTATATCACATGCAACTGCTTATTCACTTGACTTTTTCTTAAACAGAAGTCTCCTGAGTGCAAATTGATTGATTTTAAACATAAAATGTATCACCATGACTTTTCAATAGTCACAAAACCTTTGACTCGAACAACAGGTAAATGAACAAGCAATACACATATCCATAACTGCAAGGATCATTTGAAATATGACATATCAGTCAATATAAACACGGAGTGATGTCTTGTTAACTCGTGAGTGATGCCCTCTAGTGTCTAAATGCTATTACTCATTTAGTGAATGCTATTACTCATTTAGCCACCAAAGGGAAGCAGTACTCTATGAAACATCACTCACCAGTCTACGAGACCTCAGTTAATGCAACACGTGTTCCATTGCGCCCAACCTGCGGGCCAGACGGCACTGATTTTATGACAGAGGCCGAGGGCCGGATGAAATTCGACCGCGGGCCGGGTTTGGCCCGCGGGCCGGACTTTGGACATGCCTGCTTTAAACACAAACTGGAATTGATAAAAAAGAAAGCTAAGGAGGAGGTAATAACATCCTTACGATTCTTTTGTGTATGATTTCTATTTTCTGGATATTGCTTGCTCTTGATAGGGGTCCAGACTTAATATAATTGTAAATCCAGCACAGGCTTTAGGGACTCAACTGTCATCTATTATTTTATGTGCACAACTTTTTCAGACATTACTGTCGTACATTTTTTGTTCATATAGCTATACACAGCGAATAGACATACCATTGGTGAATTTGAATTACTCTCGCATGACACCACTCAGCCGATCAAATCGGTTCTCATTCAGTGTCGCTTTGTGAATGAAGTGAGTGGGACAGACATGGTCAGTTCTACACCCTGGACTGGTTTCCAGTCAATCACAGGGCACACAGACTAAGTTCAACTCACATTGGATGGATGGAAGTCAGGTGACTCAATTTCTTAATTTATTATAGGCTCCAGCGAAGCTGCGACCCTTGTGAGGATTAGCAGTGCAAAAAAATGGATGGATTAATAGACATTCCAGTTCAGTGTGAAACAACAAATATTTTGGGCGTAAGATCGGCCCCCGCATATTGTGATTCCGCACTCGCAGAGTCACCTATTCGTAGATTTCCCCCACAACCCCGCAAGATTTTAAAAAATCTATTGTGTGTGTCTGTGTTTGTGTGTTGGGGTGAAGCCAACATTCATCAGGGAAAATGCATATTGGACGTTTATCAGTAGTTACATTTGTTATGGATTAAATTTTTTCCCAATACATACGCTAAAATGTACAATTTGAGACATTTTATTGGAACAATAGCGCCATGCAAAGTTATCTATTGTAGATCAGCTGCCAATTTAGAGGTGCACTGTACCAAATCCTTTACTGTAGTCCCCATTTACTATAATAACAGTTGGGTCCCTCCCCCCCAAAAAAAGAACTGAGCCTCAATTTACTGGATTAAAACAAAAGCAGAAAATTGGGTCAAATCAAATCAAAAACATGATAGAAGGTCAGTCCATTTGATTTATTTTAGACCCAACTGTTTTAAAGGTGACGGGAGAATAATGATGATATTTTTCACATTTAGTTCTTTGCATCACAGGTTTAATCTGATAACATTTATATGGAGATGACACTACCCCAGAGATAAGGGATGCTCGCCTTGTCAGAAATCTGTGCAGCCTCGGTTAAGCCCCTCCATCATTTTATTTTAGATTCTAAAATATAGGTGTAAAACTCGATGCCTGGGGGCCCCATCCAGCCCGCGTCACCATTTTATGTGGCCTGCGAAGGCAAATCATGTCTACATGATGTTTTGCACTTTTAACAACAGAGATGTGAGATATTGCTGGTATTTTTTGTTAGCCATCCCTCTTTTAAAGTTAATTTTAAAATTGTTGAACAAACAATTCCAAATTATTTACAAGCTTCTGATTTCAAAACTTTTCATTCATCAATTTGTTGTGATTTTAGAAGACAATCATACATTTATATAACAGGTGTCAAAATCAAGGCTCGTGGGGCAGATCTGGCCCGCCACATCATGTTATGTGGCCCATGAAAGCAAATCAAGCATGTTAAGTTCCATGATGCTTGCTAAAGTCTGAACCATAATTTCAAATTGACACATGTAATGTACAATAACAGTCATTATTCTTGACTCCTGATTTTAAAACTAGTTATTCATCAATTTGTTATGCAATGTGTACAATGTGTATGTAATATATGGAGGGGATTAAACATGTATATGGGTTCCCCAAAGTCATCATGGCCCTCCAAGGGAAACCGTAACTACACTGTGGCCAGCGACAAAAATGACTTTGAGACCCCTGCTCTTAAATATATTTGTACTTTTTTTTCAGGATCTTAAATATATTTGGACATTTTTTTCAGTTCCCATATGCACCTTTTTAGACAAAGTAGGGAAAAATTCCTGGAGTCGTGCCTTCATACATATTCTTTTATTTTAATTGATTAATAAAGGTTCGAAATAAAAGTATTTGTTTATGAGCAGTAGCTGCTCATCAATTAAATTGGTGCTTGTCACAAACGTTATGTCAAACATTCCATTACATATTAGATAGGATGCTGACACCTGTTTATTAGGGATTTTTTACTGCGTTGAAGACATGCCTATGCCTGAACAATTTGTATCATGTAAACCACAGAAATGTTCTCTGTACTTAGGCTCTGCTCAAAGTAGCCAGTAGTGAGAGACTTTCATTCTCTTCTAAATAACCATACACTAGCCCAGGGGTGGCCAACCAGTCAGTGACTAAGAGCCATTTATTTATTGTGTTACTGCAAAGAGCCACATCATACACATGGGCAGACAAATATCACCACATCCCACACACAGGCACACACACGCACACACTCACACACACACACACACACACACACACACACACACACACACAGGCGCGCACACACGCACTCACACACGCATGCACTCACACACACGCACACACACCTGGGGCAGGCCACCCCTGGGTTACTGGGTGCATGAAAGGGTTAATAAAACAACAAGTGTGACACATTAATCTCCACTACTAGAATGTGGTGAATAATTTGAAACATTCCATTCATTCATTCAGTCAGATCATTGTTTATTCGATTCTCAATTATTTAAGATTGATTGTGCAGTCGAGCTAAAAAAAAACAAAAACAAAAACAACAGAAAAGACCAGTTTGAGTAAAAAAAAAAAAGTCTTCATAACAAATACAATATTTTTGTCATTGTTCATCGTGCTCCTTTTAACATGCAGTCCAGATGCAAATTTTCCACATTGGTCATGAAAGTTAGCACCAATCATAATTGCATTTTGTCCTGGTATAACTGGATGTCATGTGGCCACAAAAAATAAAAGGATACTCATTTATCTTAAATACTCAGTTGTTAGTCCATAAAAGCAATCAAGACAATAGTAGAAAAAAAAACCCGAAAAGGATTTTTAGATTAGATTTTGTAAGTAGAATATAAAATTTGAGAATAGCAAATTAATTTACAGCTATAGAAAACAGTCCATCTAGCATAAGGGATTATTTGATTTATATAGTCATTTGAGCTCAAATATGTTTCCAAACAGACAGCAGAAATATTATTGTGTAAATTTATTTGTCATTTGTATTCCCCGAGTGAGTGGAAATGATCACTGTGCATACCCAGCTTGATGTTAAATATCTCTTTGTGCTCGGTTCGCGGGACTCTTATTGAACTAAAAATATGTTTGAAAACAGAAGAATAATCCTGCTGGCGTATTGAGGTAATACAAGTTCATCCAACAGAGTTGAATATTTCAGCAAGTATTTCAGCAGCGATGTGTGCAATTTAAAAATGAAAACAAAAAAACAAAACAGGCCAATGTAAGAGAGGTTATTTCAGGTTATGAGAGTGATGGCCTAGTCTGGAATGGCAACAGTACAAACCTTCTGTCAAGCAATCTACCGCTCGGCCTTGATCTTGTAGCGGAGAACAAGGTAGGTGGCTAGTCGCAGGATGAGAAAGAAAACACCCAGGACGATGAAGTCAATATAGAGCTTAGCGTCTTCTACGTCCAACAGCTGAAGAACCTCCTCGGGTCGTTGGAAGCGACACGCTTTGCCGGGACACTCCAGCTCGGAACGATTCATCCCGTAGATGGACAGAATTACTCCTTCAAAACCATACCTGCGGGGATGTATTAACACATGAAACATCTTCTGGGTAAACTCATTGCAAAATTTTATTCACTACTTAATCATTCTCAGTGCTGTTCATAGTCGTAGAGGTCAGGGTTTTTTGTCATACAGACAAAGATGTTCTTTTTTGATTGATTTATTTTTGGGGGATCATAGTGGCCATTCATTTATATGGTACTAGCTGGTTCGCCGCCCTCCGGGCGGCTCATCAGCTAGTTCCTGCGGAAGGCTGGTAAGGTGGTGGTTCGCCGCCCTCCGGGCGGCACATCAGCTAGTTCCTGCGGAAGGCTGGTAAGGTGGGCCTTCGGCCCACAAAAGTGTTGTTGCTTGGTTCAACTTTTTGTTCATCTTCATTGCTTATCGCGAAAATAAAGAGATGTTTAGCTCTACTAAATAACTAACAATTTCATTGCAATGCTTGTGGGTAGACAACATTTTTTCGCTAGGATGCCCGCGCGATCATAGTGAGCCACTGCCTGAGCGGCGCAGTGGTGAAGTAGGTACGTTTTGAAAAGGGACAGACGGAAGGACAGACCGCGTGCAGGACGACGCACAATATATATATAGATGGAAATGGTACACTCAACAATTTCTCACAATAATTAGGAAACATTTATTCATTCATTCGTTCATTCATTTTCCAATCCGCTTAATCGTCACAAAAGTCGCGGGGGGAGCTGGAGCCTATCCCAGCTGTCTTCGGGCAGTAGGCGCGGGACACCCTGAACCGCTTGCCAGCCAATCACAGGGCACACAGAGACAAACCACCTTCCGCGCTCACACTCACACCTAGGGAGAATTTTGAGCGTTCAATCAGCCTGCCATGCATGTTTTTGGAATGTGGGAGGAAACCGGAGTACCCGGAGAAAACCCACGCAGGCCCGGGGAGAACATGCAAACTCCACACAGTAAGGCCAGAGCCGACAATTAGGAAACAAACAAATACAATATGCAGCACTTTTTTGTTAAAAAATCTCAGCCACTTTTTACATTTAAGAAAAATGTCCCATCACTAATGCACTCATTTTAAAAATGTGCCCGTGGGCACCATGTTGGTGACCCATGAACTAAATTATTACTACTTTAAAAATCTGATTTTTCAAATTAAAAAAAAAAAAATCATTTTTTTTTAATGAGACAACAATGAGACAATTAAAAAAAAAATCATTTTTTTTAATTGTCTCATTGTTTTTAGTTTGTTTTTAATGTACCTTACCTGGCCCTTTCTTTCAGTTTTAATCGTTCATTATTTCAAATAGTTGACCTTTTAAACTGCTTTGCATCAGTGAAGGGAAACATGCAAAGTAATAATTTAATGTTTCAGTGGTACTGTTGTGATTGTACTGTCTATATGACAAATGAGCATTTTGAATCAGTTAGTTCAGCGGGAATTTAAGTGAGCCCTAACCAGAAAATGCACAACCATGTGGAACAATTTCATCACATATATAAGCGGTAAATGGCATGCACTTAAATAGTACTTTGTGCACAGACTTGTACCAGCAACTCTTTTTAGGCTTAGTCATGTGTGAAATTCACTAAACTCAACTCAACTCAACTCAATTGTATTTATAGAGCACTTTCAAACAGCCATCGCTGCATACGAAGTGCTGCACATGGAGCAATTTAACATATACAATAAACAGTATAACAAATCTGTAATAAAGACGGTAGAAAGCACCGAACAGTAAAACCAAGAACAAATCTCACAATGCCTGCTGTGGAAACCCCGTTTTAAATGCTAAATATTAAATGCGTGTGTGTTGTGTAGCAGTGTGTGTCTGTGAGTGAAAGAGGGCGCACACGCTCATTTCCGGGCAATGGGAGCCAAATTTTTGAGAGAGATTTGTATATGAGCTGTTGACAGAAAACGAATCAAACATTTACTGAGCAGCAGTGTCACCCTCGTTGATGTGTTCTGATACTACACGCACCTGACATATGACACATAAGAGCTCCACTGAAGGTACTTTGGAATTGTGTCAAAGTTCACAAAGAATCCAGAAAAAAGCAGCACCGGGATGGCTGTGACTGGTCCAACAAATGTGGCCACCTGTGTACAAGTACATGGACATAAATACGCGCATTGTGAACTCCAATATATAAATAAGTCATTTAAAAAAGAGTGGGGACTTTTTTTCTCTTTTTTATATTATTCTTCTCATATACCTGCAGTGAGGTGGACGCGGCGCCAACTAGCAGGCCGAGGGATTGCGCGACCAGACAAGTGCAAGTGGACAGCGCGATGAAGAGGAGGTAGCGGCTAATCTCTGGAGGCTGCTCTGTCATCCAGTACACAATGCTGCAGTACATGATGGGGCAGATCACCTGAAACAACATATTGTTATTGTAATAATAATGTGAAAACTAACCAGTTTGCGAGACACTTCTGGGAAAAAAACCACATTTACCATCGCTCCATGTACAGCACTTTGTATGCAGCGATGGCTGTTTGAAAGTGCTCTATAAATACTGTTGACTTGACTTGACTTGACTTGACATTTACAATTTGATGTTATGATTAATGATATTCATTGATCTAAAGACACCGATTATGTCAATGATTTCTCACAATAATAAGGAAACAAATAAATGTCATATGCAAGATTTCATTTCCATTAATCGATGTCGGTGTACATTTTCAAATGATGGGTTATACAACACATCCAGAAAATCTCAATGGCCCATCTCTTGTGAGCTGTTTTTAGAGCAGGCTCTTTGGGGGCTACCTGGTGTCCACAGGCATAACGTTGATGGCCCCACTGTTCCTAAAACTTAAATTTAACTTAAATTCACACATCAATCTATCGCTAAACAGAAGCACATGTACCTGTATTAGTAAAGTCACAATCCCAGTTACAATTTGTATGCCACAGGTGGTGCTGTTGCCTAAAAGTTAGCATATCGACATGGCAGTCTGACGTATGGGGTTTGACTTTAGGCTCTTGTTGACTATTCAGTGTGAATGATTGTTTGTCTATATGTGCCTTGTAATTGGCTGGCAAACAGTGCATCTCTAACAGGAGTCACTAGCCGTTTTGAAACTGAGAGCTGCTTCTTAGATATTGATTAAGGCCAAAAGGCTATCAGTTTGATAACAACTTCTGACAACAAATCTGCTCAAATTATTTGGGAATAAACCATCATCTCAACGTCATTGCGCCCATTGTTATTTTCAAATATATAATTTTCAAATTGGCGACCCAGTAGCCCGGTGGTTAGCACGTCAGCTTCACAGTGCAGAGGTGCCAGGTTCGATTCCAGCTCCGGCCTCCCTGTGTGGAGTTTGCATGTTCTCCCCGGGCCTGCGTGGGTTTTCTCCGGGTGCTCCGGTTTCCTCCCACATTCCAAAAACATGCGTGGCATGCTAATTGAACACTCTAAATTGTCCCTAGGTGTGAGTGTGAGTGCGAATGGTTGTTTGTTTCTGTGTGCCCTGCGATTGGCTGGCAACCGATTCAGGGTGTCCCCCGCCTACTGCCCGAAGACAGTTGGGATAGGCTCCAGCATCCCCGCGACCCTAGTGAGGATCAAGCGGCTCGGAAGATGAATGAATGAATGAATTTTCAAATTTACACCAAGGCAAGTGTGATTTTAAAAGGGAACAACACAAAACATTGGGTGTGCTTTATATTTTTGGGGAATAGAAACACACCAAAAAACGTCAGCTCTCTGGTGAGCTAATATTAGAACAGTTACAAAAATGTTGCTGACCCCTGCTGCACAGTAATGTTGACATCTGATTCTTTTCATTTTAGACTCGACCACTACCAACCCACTTGGAATGGAATATCAGCCATGGTCTTGGCCAGATAATAGGCTTTCAGGCTGTACCAGTAGTTCAGATGCTCCCTCAGAAACACTGACATCTCCATAGGAACTGAAATATAAGAAACGTGTATACTGATTGACAAAGTCACCAAAATGCCGACGATGAACCTGATACTCACAGGTTAACACAGTTGGCATGAGTGCTCCAAACATGAGGAAAAGCATTGAGAAGAAGAGAAATCCAGTGTTGTTATGCACCATGCTGGCATCATTACCAATGTTGAGATAGAGCAAGCCTATCAACACACCTATGACAATATGGGACATCAGTCTGAGGTGGGTCAAAACCTGAAAAATCAGAAAAAAATACATTGACATATGTCTATATTGTTTCCGTTATATTTATGCTACATTTCCATCACAGAGTATTTGTATGCTGCTGTAATCAGTTACCTGGTCTCGACAAATAGTGATGAAGGTTCTCTTGAAGAGAATGCAGAACTGTGTCAGTGTGCTTGTAGCAAAAGTGTGTCTCTCTATGTGTCCAGTATCCTGAGCAAAATATGGACAGGTGGTCTTAGAGTGCCGTACATACCTTAAGAATTACAACAAATTTCCATGCAAACCTCTTCATTAAGTTATTGGGGGTCAAAGATCTATGTGCAATATTTTAAAGCAGTAACATGTACTTCTTCACTTTCTGCTTCTAACCACGGAAATAAAAATAACCCTAACCCTTTCATGCACCCTGTAACCCTGTAATATGATACACCTGTCCACTATAGTAACTGCTGTCTCGAAAGGGTTACGATACTGCTTCTATGACACATGACGGAGAGGCAATAATCACAAATGTAGTTTTATCCTGAATTGATCTTCTCATTCTTGATCATAATGTTCACTTTCTTTACTGCTCACCTTGGCCCGTGCTGTGGTATAGACCAATGATCTATCATTACCACACTGGTTCTTCTTCTCTTCTGTTGCACACATTCCTCCTTGGACGGCTTCAAACAAAACGGGGTTCAAGTCTCCATACTCTCCTGATGCCACTTCAATGACTGAATCAGAATCAGCAAGATGTGATGTTAGTGAAAAGGAAGAAAAATAAGAGGATGTTTGATGATCTCAAACAATTTACTGAGTAAAAATAGACCTACTGAAGTCTGCAGGGTTATGATAGGTCGGACAGTAAATTCCCAGTCCCTTCAAATAGGGGATGAGGTAGGAACCTGTGCCTTTGTAGATACACTGACCCTGACCAAGAATATAGAGCTGTGAAAGGACAGATGTTTTCAATTAATGACATTATGGGTGAATAAATCAGTACAAAGCAAATTGAAAAACTTTGTGTGCGTGTGTGTGTGTGTGTGCGCGCGTGTGTTTGTGCGTGTGTGCGTGTGAGTGTGTGTGCGCGCGCGTGTGTGTGTGTGTGTCCCCACCCCATAACCAATTTACGATTCACGGAGAAGCAAAAGTAATAAAAACTTTGGTAAACAATGAAGCCAGATCAATGTTTACACATAAATAGTATGGAAAAAAATCAACAGGGATTTCATGAACAGCAAAGAAAACAAAATGCAAAATGCAAAAGTAAGGCGACAATCAAAAACAGGTTCATAGAATGAAGAAAGGCAGGGAACTGAATGAATGACTCATGTAACAAAAGTAACAGGGCAGGGCATCTGAAGGATGATTGATTGGTGTTGGGAAAAAAACAAACAGATATATATATATATATATATATTTTTTTTTAAAGACATACAAAAGGGGGTCAAAACATTAAATGAAATCCTTGGTGGAACAATTACAAAACAACAGAGTTTATGATTATACAGTAAGTATCGGTAAAGTATAATCCAAATTTTGCATTCATGTTTGAGTGAGTGCTGTTTTTTGAAATACTGTATACCTTGTCAAACATCTCAAAGAGTTTAGCACTTGGTTGGTGGATAGTGCAAATAATAGTCCTTCCTCCCAGCGCCAAAGAACGCATTAGGGACACTACCTGATAACATGACACGCTATCCAAGCCACTGCGGAGAGAAACAAAGACACATGTTCAATGAGCATAGGGAAAGGGTGAGGAACAGAAACAGGCTCGCTCATCATTCATCTCAACAGCAAGGGACCATATGAACTAGAATATGTGTTACTTATTGTGTTGTATTGACATATTAATTCTTGTCATGACTTTTAGACATGTGGACGTGGATGGCCTGTCTATTCTGCTGTTTGTGCATGTGCACTATAGTTTATTTTTAAAGTGGCATGCGACTGACTCGCTGTGGCGACCCTTGATGGGACAGGCTGAAAGTCACAGGATGCAACTAAAAAGATGAAATACGAGCATTGAATGTTGTTTTTCGATAGGTTAACTACTGTAGAGTAGACCTGGCACAAGCGCTGTCATCTACTGGTGAATGTTGATATTACAACATATTGTTCCTCTCTTTTTAGAATATGGAGGCATCCGAATACACCCCGGGAATGCACCCCAGGTTCCGACTTTACTTTTACATGTAAGTAGACATTTTTGTATTTAATCTTAAGACATCACTCATAACATAAGATACATGAGGCCTGTCCAAATTCACAACAATTAACGCAGTCCACTAATTTGGACACAACTATAGTGTTGAGTCACATGTGGGCTGCATGTTGCCCATCCCTGGCTGAATCCTCACGTCAGCCGTCATCAAATTTACCAAACACTCTCCTTTAACACAGATATGACAGACAATATATTGTCGCTTCTGCTGAGATGGCAAAACAAAGACAATCGTTGGTCAGTTAATAACAGTGGCAAAGTATTGACAAATCCACTTGAAATGGGAAAAATTTCACTCGGCAGCAGAGACCGGCGTTCACAAATGTGTGTGTGGGGGGGACTTAAGTCTAACTTTGTGGCTAGTGGCTAATAACTCTGGGAAACCAAAACGGGTGAGCTGTTTATTGTCTATAATAACAATCAAGTCAAAATCTCTCTACTACACTCGAGGAGTTATGAAAGGAGAGCAAATGACTGAATGTTGAATGGGATTGGATGATGAGTCGTGACACGGGCTCAGTGCAACCAAGAATGGAAAGTGTGTGAACACATTTGTGTGAACGTAGCGATTCGTCACCCCAAAACATTTCAATGACAACATCGATTAGACTTAACTAACATTACCTCAGCATCAACTACAAAAAAGTCTTTCTACCCCTAGAGGGGACTACACACACGATCGTGTGCGACAATGTTGTAAATTGTGATTTAAACAGTACTGTATTTACAATGTGAATTTGTGACATATGGTAATCTAAAGGCTACAAGATGACTTCAATATCTTTGGTGAAGGTTCATTTACACCCGTCAGCTTGCAATATTTTCAACATCTGACTCGTATTCCTTCAATTTGTGGCATTATCTTAACCAGTACACCTTATTATACACGCAGAGAAAATTATTCTGTCCCAAAGTGTAAAATGTGAACTGTTCAGTGTTTGAACTGTGTCTCACCTGGTGGGCTCATCAAAAAACATGACTGGCGGATTGTTGACCAGCTCAAGGGCAATGGCGAGCCTTTTACACTGACCACCTGAAAGTGAGCTGGTACGAGTATGAGCACAGTCGAGAAGCCCCAAGGCAATCAGAATCTCGTTTACCTTTCAAACAAAGATGGACATCAACAAAGATAAAAATGAATGAGGGGAAACCCAGTCAGCATTAAGACACACGCCCTCTTTGGTTAGATAACTACCATATTCTCTGCACTATAAGGCCCTTCGGATTATAAGGCGCACCTTCAATGAATGGCCTATTTTAAAACTGATTTCATAGATAGGGCGCACTGAATAGAAGCTACAATAGTGGCTGCAGTTGCACTATGGATCCACTAGATGAAGCTATGCTAAAGCAATACAATACAATACTATACAGCAGTGGACCCCAAACTTTTTTCTGTGAGGGCCACATAACTTTTCGCTTCTCTGATGGGGGCGGGAGGGCGGGGGGGGGGGGGGGGGACCAGTTTGTAACAGCAAAAGTGTGACTGCAAGAGTACCTAGACGTCAAAATGTATTGTTTCCCAGAAACCCCACAAAATCAAATAACTTTTTTCGATACACTCGCGGTATTAAAGACCTCTTTCTTCTCGGGACACACCACCTCCGCGACAGCATTCATGCATTTCTTGACAAACTCTCCTTACCGCTGCTTGCTATCAGTTGAGCAAACCGAAAGCTAGCCCGAACAGATGGCTGGTTCAGCTGAGCTTGGCATACAAATATATTTTGCTGAGCTAACGTTCCTCTTTTTAGCGTTGACAGTTTGTCTGCTCTCATTTGCCCATGCAAAAAATCATACTTAATATCGTGACGTGATTCATAGTGTCTCCGCAGATAGTATTCTTTGAATACCGCCACCGACAGATGACACAGACAATATTTTCTTTGCAGTGAAAAAAAAATAGTTTCTCTATTTTGGGTTAAATGCCCTGTATTCTGAATATTTTTTTTTCTCTTACCTTACCGTTTCGATTACGTTCTCTTTGAGAGGGACGGGTTTAGGATTTTTTTTTCCTGGGATTGCCAGATAATGGCACAGAAGGATGGAACAAATGTCACGTTATATGTGTTTATGAAATTGTTACTAGCTAATAGTTAATCATGAATATAGTTCATAACTAAGGAATATTGTATTGCAAAAGCCAAATTTTATGATAAAATACAAATATACATAGATGAAAAATAAATCAAAAGACTCTCTGGTATTGTTCAGGGGGGCCGGATCAAATGTGGAGGCGGGCCGTAGTTTGCTGACCACTGCTATACAGCTTTATTTGTGCCTTGATGGGATCAACACCTTATCGTGGTGAGGCACTTTGCGCGTCTCCATGACCCCTAGAGCTATGTCGGCAGGAGACCCGCACTCCTGGCAGGGTCACCCAAGCCGAACAGGTCGAAGGGTCGAGGCCAGACAAAGAGTGATCCCAAACCGGCACCTGGGGGCAGGCATAGGCGGAGTCCAACAGACCCGACTACCAGCAGCCCCCTGCAACTCTTGCCAGGAGAAGGTCGTCATGGGTACCCTCATGCCACCGGAAACCACCTGGCAGGAGTGGAGATGGTGGGAGTGAGGACTGTGCACCCACACCCTCACCTTAATCCGAACCTTTGCGCAAGCTTCTTGCCCCAACCCCACACCCAATCCCCCACCCTGCATCCCCCTAATCCCCCAAAGTCCTGTGGCGATGTGGAATGGCGGTGGGCACAGCCCAAGGATGTGGCTGGGAGTGCCTAGTCAAACCATGCACACAGGCGGCTATGGAGTGATGGTCGTTGACATTGCGGGATGGAGCAGCGCATCTCTTCGGCAGCTTCCATTGTGACTGAGCAGCTCCACACTGCTCACCCCTGTGATGGGGGAGGGACCTAGAAAAAATGGTCTAAAAATTGTCTGCTCTCCACACTCCGGACGGTAAACCGCAATCGTCGGAGCATCCCCCTTGCGGTCGAAGGGATAATAAACTAAATAGAAAAAAATCTATGCATAGCTTCGTGGAACGTCCGCACACTGCTGGACCTGGCTGAAACCCCTTACAGGCCCCACCGGAGGACAGCACTTGTGGCCACAGAGCTCGCGAGGTATAACATCGATATCACAGCTCTCAGCGAGACCAGAATACATCGAGAGGACTCCCTGGCAGAAGTTGGTGCAGGGTATACCTTTTTCTGGAAAGGAGTCCCCGAAGGCACTCGTCGAAACCATGGAGTTGGCTTTGCTGTGAAGTCCCAACTGTTGAAGCGCATCCCAGAATCCCCCACCGGCATCAATGAAAGACTGATGACATGGCGCATTCCCCTGGCAAAGGGACGCTTTGCCACACTCATCAGTGCCTATGCACCAACTCTGAATGCCGAGCACAATATAAAGGAGGATTTCTACAGAGCTCTGGACACCATCCTGCAGCAAACACCGGCTACGGACAAGCTCATAGTCATGGGAGATTTCAATGCTAGGGTGGGCACGGAACACCTGGTGTGGAGCAAAGTTATTGGCCAGCATGGAGTGGGAAAAATGAACAACAACGGCCTTCGGCTCCTCTCCCTCTGTGCAGAACATCAGTTGGTCATCACTAACACCATTTTCCAAATGAAGAACAGGTTTAAGACCACCTGGCAGCACCCCCGCTCCAAACACTGGCATCTCCTGGACTATGTGATTGTCCGTCAAAAGGACATACGGGATGTCCTCATCACCCGTGTCATGCGCGGAGCTGAGTGTTGGACTGACCATCTCATGGTCAGGTCCAAACTCCTCATGAGCATTCAACCCCGTCATCCAAGGACAGCTCCCAACAAAAGGCTCAACTGTGCAGCATTGAACAACCCCACCACCAGAGCCAACCTCCGGCGACTCCTTGCTGAAAACCTTGACAAGATCCCGGAGGAATCAGGTGACTGGCCAGCTCTGCACCAGGCTATCCAGAGCACAGCTTCGGAGGTGCTTGGCCAGTCAAGGAGGCGCCACCAGGATTGGTTTGACTGCAACTCAACCGAGATACATGCACTTCTGAAAGCAAAGCATGAGGCCCATAAAGCTCTCCTGTCCTGCCCTACATCTCTCACCCGTAAAGCAACCTTTTCGGCAGTTAGAACAGCGACCCAGCGAGCACTCCGTATCATGGAGGACACCTGGTGGGTGCAGAAGGCAAATGAGATCCAAAACCTGGCAGACTGAAACAACTCCCAGGGCTTCTACAATGCCATCAAAGCACCGTATGGTCCCAAGAAGCGGGCAATTGCTCCAGTCCGATCAGCAGATGGCTCTGCACTCCTCAAGGACCACCATGAGATCCTTGCCCGTTGGGCAAACCACTTTGAAAATCTTCTCAACCATACCAACCCTGTCAACCCACACATTCTGGACAAGCTTCCAGACCTGCCAACAATCATGAGCCTTGACATCCCACCATCCTATTCTGAAACCCAGCAAGCCATTGCGGGCCTAAAGAACAACAAAAGCGCTGGTCCTGATGGCATCCCTGCAGAGGTTTTCAAACACGGAGGTAAACTCCTCACGCGCCGACTGCACCTCCTGATTCAAAACATCTGGGAATATGGGACTGTCCCGCAGGATTGGAAGGATGCTAACATTGTTGTTATTTATAAGCAGAAAGGGGACAGAGCAACCTGTGGGAATAGCCGAGGAATCTCTCTCCTCTCCACCGCAGGAAAGATCTTGGCCAAAATCATGCTCAGCAGGCTGGTCAAGCACATCTCAGAAAGTGTGCTTCCAGAAACTCAGTGTGGCTACCGGAAGACTAGATCCACCATTGACATGATCTTTGTTTTAAGACAGCTAATGGAGAAAAGCAGAGAACATCACAAGGACCTGTACATAGCCTTCATCGATCTCAGCAAAGCCTTTGACACCATCAACCGTGAGGCTCTGGAAACACCTCTCCAAACTTGGGGTGCCACCCAAGTTTCTCAGCATCCTCCAGCAGCTGCATGATGGGATGCAAGCCAGAGTGCTCATTGGAGGACTCCAGTCAGAGCTCTTCAAGGTGAAAGTTGGGGTGAAGCAGGGTTGTGTCTTGGCTCCAGTGCTTTTTAACATCCTCCTTTCTGCCATTACGTGCCTCTTCCACCGTGGCATGGGACATGAAGACGGTGTCCATATGGAGTACCGCCTAGTCGGAAGCCTCTTCAACATCAGACGGCTCCAGGCTCACACAAAGACAAAAATCTGTCAGATCTGTGAGCTTCAGTATGCTGATGACTGCACTATACTAGCTCACAGTTCAAACTCTATGCAGCACGCCCTGGACACCATTTCCAGTCTGTACCAATCCTTTGGTCTTCAGATTAACATTAAAAAAACTGAGGTCATGTTCCAACTCACTACCCCAACTTCCATATCCCCCACCTTTCACATTAATGGCACTCCACGAAAAGTAGTGGACCATTTCACCTACCTTGGCTCCACTTTATCGTCAAATTGTTCCCTTGACACTGAAGTCCACACCCGTATTAATAAAGCATCATCATCCTTTGGTCGCCGACGCAGCAGGGTCTTTGAAAACCGAAACCTGAAGACCCGTACCAAGATTGCTGTGTATAATGCAGTATGTCTCTCCACTCTGCTCTACGGGTCAGAGTCATAGACTCCATATCGCCGGCACATTACTTCCTTGGAAGCCTTCCACATCCGCCGCTTGCAAAAGATCCTCGGCCTGTCCTGGGAAGATCGAATTCCCCATACAGACATTCTCAAAAGCACCAATTCCATCTGCATGGAAGCGGCCGTGGCGAAGAAACATCTTCGGTGGATCGGACACACCATTCGCATGCCAGACAACCGCCAACCCCGCCAGGTCCTCTATGGCCAACTGAGAGGTGCAAAGCGTTCTGCTGGGGGGCAAAAGCGACGCCTCAAGGACTACAGCAGGGACCTCCTAAAGCGAGCCAACGTCAACCCCACGCAGCTTGAAACACTTGCACTCAACAGACCAACCTGGCAGATCACTTGTGCCACTGCAATCTCTGAAATACACCAAATTAACCAAGCCAGAACAACCGAGAAACGCATTAAACGACATCAGCGGGCAGCTGATACCCCCCTGGTATCCGGTTTCCCTTGCTCCATCTGTGGTCGAGTCTGCGGCTCAAGGATCGGTCTCTATGCCCACGAGAAGTGGCACCAGCGACAGCGACAGAGTCGCTGACCCCCCCCCCCCCTCCCCCACCCAACCCATCCTCCCCTCCCTTGGAGCAAGTGTCATCATCAGACATGATGGACAGCTAGAAGAAGTAGAAGAACAGCTTTATTTATATTGAGCCTTCACAACCGCTTCACCTGTAACACAGTCATTAGAACTGGTCACAAACACAGATATGAAACTTAGAATAAAAATTGAATTACAAAACAATAAATGAAAGACAAAAGTGACGAAGACAATTGATTCAACAAAAAGAAACACAAACCTCATGAGCTCACATCCACAAGGGGCTAAATATCCTTAGAAGTCTTGCTTTTCTCCTTCTTCCTTTATTTAGTCAGTAGTTAACTCTGGTTTAGGTATTATCTTCGTTAATTGTCTGTTTGAGTTTGAGTTGGCGAATGCTAATGTCAATTAGCATCAGGCAGAACCCTTTTAGGTTACAATTTGTTCCTGCTAATAATCACCACGGGATGGCATAGGAACACAATAACAGGGGAACCCAATGGGGAATATAAAGAGACTGTGACATCATAGATAAGGTGCATAGGATTATAGGGTGCAATGTCGGCTTTTGAAAATTGACTGCTAAAAGGTGCGCCTTATTGTGCAGAAAATATGGTACATTCAAAATGCTTACAGCCTCAAACAAACAAATCACAATTTGGGGGCTTAGGATAGCGCTTGGCACTCCTTGGCAAATTAAATGAGAGGAGTGCTTTATAGTTTACGCCAGGGGTGCTCAAAACTTTTTGGATCGAAGATCTACTTTTCGATCACCCTTACCGGCACGTGCGCATGCACCCACACACACACACACGCACGCCCTGATGAGAAACAGCCTGAAACTGAGGCATACGACGCACTTTTGCAGCCTGTTAACTATCGTAGCTCACACGTACCGTTTTAAAGTGCTTCCCTGGGCCCTCCTAGATTCCTATTCTTTGCTTGTGCCCTCGGTGAATTGTACACGAAGCAAACTCTGAATGAGAATTCATTCATTCATCTTCCGAGCCGCTTGATCCTCACTAGGGTCGCGGGGGGTGCTGGAGCCTATCCCAGCTGTCTTCGGGCAGTAGGCGGGGGACACAAATCGGTTGCCAGCCAATCGCAGGGCACACAGAAACGAACAACCATTCACACTCACACTCACACCTAGGGACAATTTAGAGTGTTCAATCAGCCTGCCTCGCATGTTTTTGGAATGTGGGAGGAAACCGGAGCACCCGGAGAAAACCCACGCAGGCCCGGGGAGAACATGCAAACTCCACACAGGGAGGCCGGAGCTGGAATCGAACCCGGTACCTCTGCACTGTGAAGCCGACGTGCTAACCACTGGGCTACCGGGGCGCCTCTGAATGAGAATAATGATGATAAAAGATTGAGCGCAACAGTTCTGATCACAAGCTGCAATTGCAGACTGCTGAGAGCTAACAACTTCCGGTGACATAATCACGCGCCACCATAAATTAAAGATTTACCTGCTTTATTTTATTTTTAAATATTTTTTTGGTGAAAATTAGACTGATAAGATGATTAGGGTGCAGTGTACATTAACACAAAAAAATATATTATTAACAAAGACACACAAATGGTTGTTTGTTTTTTTTCTCCTCGACACTCCTCGGATCTACTTGGGACCTGTCTTAGATCTACCGGTAGGTCAGGATCTACATAATGGCCACCCCTGGTTTACGCCATGAGTGGCTTGATATCATGTGATCAAATTTTAGTTAACTGGCACACTGTTGTATGTAGAGTATTTTAAGAGTAATGAGCATGTCAACATTACTTTTGAGTCTTTCATAAACTGCCAGAAATTGATACCCTGTGTCCTTTGTCAACCTTTTTAAATTTACCAGTTCTTTCTTCACATCCATAGACTCATTAAGCTTCAAGTTGGCTGATACCTGTAACAGTGCACAAAAACAAACTTCACATCAGAAAAAAACACACACGATATAAATACATCCATTTTCCAATCCGCTTTATCCTCACAAGGGTCGCGGAGGGCGCTGGACCCTTATCCCAGCTGTCTTCGGGCAGTAGGCGGGGGACACCCTGAACCGGTTGCCAGCCAATCGCAGGGTACACGGAGACGAACAACCATCCGCGCTCATACTCACACCTAGGGACAATTTCGAGTGTTCAATCAGCCTGCCATGCATGTTTTTGGAATGTGGGAGGAAATCGGAGTACCCGGAGAAAACCCACGCAGGCACGGGGAGAACATGCAAACTCCACACAGGAAGGCTGGAGCCGGGATCGAACCCACGACCTCTGCACACGATATAAATCTTTAAATATAATCTGTTACTGCTTACCATCATGGCTTCTCGTGCAGTGAGATGTGGCAGCAGCATGTCTTGCTGCATGATATAGCAAGACATTTTCCGAAATGACCTCAGGTCCCTGGGTCTCCCATTTACAAAGATTTGACCCTTCATTCCCGTTTCCCTGATCAGAGTAAAGGATATATTCATTTGGGACTGAAAAAATATTAAAGTGCAATAAATATAACATGTAAAAAAGTACATGGATAAAAGTCACCACATGGGAATGATGATGATGATGATGATTATTATTATATGCCTTTTAACCCTTTCAGGACGACAGTGGACAGCTTATCATGTTATCAGGCCCTAAATAACCCTACTTGGTGCTCGAGAGAGAGCTGATTTTGCACATAGCAAACAAAGATAAAGCTATATAGCTTTACAGGAATTTTAGCTCACCTGTATCCTGCCAAAATGTTCATTAAGGTAGACTTTCCAGCACCTGAGGGACCCATGATTCCTACAAGCTCCCGACTGCAGAATTTCCCAGAGAGGCATTTCAATAAGGCTTTAAATCCTAATAAAAACATGGCACTGATCAGTTACGGATTCATATACTGTATGCCGCAAGAGTAAATGAAAACTTCTCAGTACAGCAGAGACACAATACGCATTTCATTTTAATTACTCTGCACATAGATTCTTCATAAATATCTGAATGGTGGGCATCTAACCTTCTTGATCATTGTATGATATATTTAAAATCATTCCACTGGATGGCCCAGCCAAAGTTTGGGGGTAGAGGGGCACACGGACGATCAGTGGGTTGGGTGGTTTCCAAGAGCCCACTTCATGTCAAGACTCCAGTGTGAGATGAGCATGCAGCATTCAAAGGGAACGGAATGAGCAGTTTCAATGAGTCAGGACTGACGTCGGCTGTGATGGCTCCCACAGCGGCGCAGCCGTCCTTTTCAAGGATCCGCTGCTCATATGAGAAATTATCAACAGTGGGTGTAATTCACCTCGGCACTGATCATAGCGTGCAGACTATTCTTTTCCAGAACGAGTAACAGAAGATTGATAGTATTCAAATGTCAACTAAAATCAAACTAGTGTGCGTGTACAGTGTGACAGATAATTTCTCAATACTGCTTGCTTAAAATTAAATTGTCCTTAAAAAAGTTATCAATTTCTCCTCGTGCTTGTTTTGACTTTTTTCTGCTAATCCTGCCTCCTCTCACATTCCAAAACTTGTCAAGTGTGAAAGTGAGAATTAATGCTTGTGTATATTTATTTTCCAGTGATTGTCTGGTGCAGTCTCGCCCAAAGTCAGGTGGGGCAGGCTCCAACTCACCCGTGATCCGAATGAGGACAAGCAGGATTTAAAAAAAAAAAAAAAAGAAAAGGTGGATAGATGTTGATAATGTTTTAATTTGATGCTTTATTTGCCATATTCACACCTCAGTTAGGGTCTGTAAATCATTATTAATCCATTCTAAACATGTACAGATGAAATGATTAAGAAAGACTACATTCAATTTAAAGCAACATTAATTTACCGAACCGCTTCATCCTCACGAGGGCCGCGGGGGGTTCTGGAGCCTATCCCAGCTGTCTTCGGGCAGTAGGCGGGGGACACCCTGAATCGGTTGCCAGCCAATCGCAGGGCACACAGATACGAACAACCATTCGCACTCACACTCACACCTAGGGACAATTTAGAGTGTTTAATCAGCCTGCCATGGATGTTTTTGGAATGTGGGAGGAAACCGGAGTACCCGGAGAAAACCCACGCAGGACCGGGAGAACATGCAAACTCCACACAAGAAGGCCGGAGCTGGAATTGAACCCGATACCTCTGCATTGTGAAGTCGACGTGCTAACCACTGGACTACGCGGCCGCCCTAAAGCAACATTTTTATATTTAAAAAAAAAAAAAAAAAACCTCCTCCCTTTGACATTTGGGGATTTTGAGTTTCTCTGTAGGTTAAGTTCACTCAAGTGCTGTGGACCATTTGCCTCAAGCTGATCAACTCATTATTAGAAAAATACTTTTAAGTTTAACAGGTTTTTTAAAAGTGATCAGTATACAACTCCCATATGGCAGTGACTTTCACTGCTAAGTTGCAGACAGAAAACTGAATTGAAACGAAAGACCTATGTTTGGACATGAGTTTGACAGGCATGCGGCAGAAATGTGCAGTAGTCTTGTGCCATATATACCGTATTGGCCCGAATATAAGACGGGCCTGATTATCAGATGACCCCCTCTTTTTCAAGACTCAAGTATGAAAAAAAGACTTTTTGAACACCTAATTAATTCTTATACAGAAAACAATTACAGTACATCTGAAACAAATGATTCTAACAATATATTTGAGAGAAAAAGCATTTTATTTTGCCTCATTAAAATCTTAATATCTGAACATTTAAATACGTAAACTAAAGTGCAATCACATTTGTAAATGAATGGCTTCTGGTTTTTGAAATTACATCAGAACTTCTCCTCAGCTGCCGGTTAACCTGGCCGATCTTTGACCCACTTTTCTCAAGATTGTCGCTACGTTTCTCCATTTTCTGTCATCTCTTCAATATTTTTCTTCGCTTTTCTTTCTTACCGCTATTTTTTATTTTTCTTCTTCGTGCTACAGCTATTTTTATTTTTATTCTTCGTGATAGGGGTTCATTTTGGCCTGGGGAGTCAAGTTCAACATTCGCTTCAATGATATCTGGCGTCATCTAGCGTTGTGAATGGATATAATGTCTAGACCCCGAATATAAGACGACCGCCACTTTCTCAGTCTTATTTCAATGCAAAACACACCGTCTTATATTCGGGCCAATATATGTGTTGTAAAGACAGTGAAGTGTAAACTGTGATTTGTAATCAAGTGTGAGACAAAGTACTGTACAGATTCACAAATTCTGATGGTATTGGGGAATTGGTTGTTGAGGCATCGTGTTTTCAAGCCGGTATATCACTGAGAGGCGAATGCAGCGAATTTTGGGTTTCGTTGAGGTTTGTAAAAGGTTGCAAACAGTTTTACTTGTCGGAAACACTGTTTCTCTCGCCAAGGAAAATTTCAACATTGTCTTACGAACACTGGCAAGGATTCGCAAACCAGTTTTATGCATTTGTGAGCAGTCGAAAGATGTGTCGCCAAAAGTTCTTTTTGACCTGCTCATGCTAGAGACCACGTGAGCATGTTGTCAATATAATAATAATAATAATAATAATAATAATAATAATACATTTTATTTATAAGCGCCTATCAGAACACTCAAGGACACTTTACAATCACAAACAAGAACAAAAAAACACAGATAAAATTATAAATCATAAAAGAGGAGATTCATTTAAGCTGAGTATGTCAGCGCATTCATGTGTGCTGAGCATTCACAAGCATTTGGCACTCAGTGAGATCAACGATTGTCAATGTTTTCTCGAAACTGTACGCATTGGCAATCACGTACAGTTCTCGCACGGGAAAATGTATGCAGCGCATCCCCACCAAACACTCTGAGCTGTATTGGCAGTTTGCATTTTCAAATTTACCTCATAAAAAGACATTGACAACTTGCTTTGGTTTACGGAGGAGGGGAAGAAAACGGAGTCAAAAAAGGCAAATTTCAGAAATGCGCACCAGTGTCGACACTTCTTGCTCAGGATATTATTATTATTATTATTTGTTGTTGTAATAGTAGTCTTAGTAGTTGTTTTAGTTGTGATAATAATTATAATAACTGGATAAAAATAGTTGGAATGTGGTTCACAGTTGTAGACACGGCAGTGTGTAGCGTTTGTGCTGTCCACAGGTGAGCTCACCAATCCCCTCAGAACAAACCCAGGGAAAAAGAACCCTGATACTTGAGTGAGAAAATATCTCTGCACAATTGAAGCATTTTAGCGCGACGTACATATGACGTGCCAACGGGCAATGAGTTCTTGCAGCTCAGCGCTGCCTTGCGTCATCAAAGCATGAGACGCGAATGAGCACCGCTTTGATGCTTCAGTCCAAGCCGTAGCAAGTCATTTCGATGCCCGTCATTCAGCGTCCTGCCAACCCACTACTTTTGCTCATTTTTGACATTTTCTCCAGCTTTGAAAATCTGTTGCAGTGCTCTAACAATCTCGAAGTTATACTTATTTTTACCACCAAACACTTGGAATATTAATGTTTAGCTTCATTTGATTTGCGAATGAGAGAAAATTCTCATATATACTGGGCTAATTAAAGTCCTTAAAAACCTTCTTGAGGATGATTGCCTCACCTTTTCGAGCCTTTTCATAGTCACACATTATTGACGAAAAGTGTCTTTAATGTCACCCTTCACTTCATATATTTTGGATCATAAAAAAATAGGCACAAAGAGAAAGGCAATGACTAGCCTACGCTGTAACATGCCTGTTTGGATGAGTTTAACCCTGTGAGGGACAGCGGTTACTACAGTGGACAGTTTATCATGTTATCAGGTGACAGGGTGCATGAAAGGACAGAAATAACAAAAGAGTGCGGTGAAGCAATTCGTGAAAGAGGAATTTGAAAACCTGCAAGTAATGGTAATCATTTGTTTTCTGTTAAATTCCTTTCACACAGTTCCTTTCCATATTATCACAATCCATCTTAGACAGTGAAAGTAAATGCCCCTCATGATAGAGACGACCCCCTGATTTTCAACAAGATTTGTGAGATGTTGACGAATCAGCATTCGCCGCCTTCAAAAGCAGTCCAGCTCAGTGAGATGAGACTCCTTGAAGCAGTTTGAGTGAAAATGGTAATGCACTTCATAAATGCAACCAGTGGAGGCACTGTGGATTCGCTCTCAATTAGTTTGCGCTTTGATCAACATCGGTAATGTCAGTTTAGCGATTTGAGACAGATTTTCAACAAAATGCGGTCGAAGATTGACATACGTAGGGGAAAACTGCTTTTAAAATGTATCTAAATATCAGATTTTTAAATTAAAATTGGTTTTGAAAAACAGACGAATGGATGTCTTAACAATATGCTTGTATGACAAATGAATTTAATGTGCATTACCTCTCCTTCTACAGCACGATCCCTCTTGAATGGTGTAAGAGATGTCAATAAACTCAAGATCCACGGGTGAGCGTTTGGGCAGATGGGTGAAGCGCTGTGCTTCTTTCAGCTGGTTCTCAATCTTCTTGTGCTTCAACATGGACGCCTCCTGCTGCTGCTTACCTCCATTACAAATGATACTGTCCTCCATGGAAATACCCACAGAGTCAGGTTCCAGCGCCTTGTTCTCCATACTGGTCTTCTGTGAGCGGGAGATAGTGGAGAAAGAGAGAATAAGCCTCAAAATATGATGTGAGCTATGATTTTTAAAAAAAAACAAATGTTCCAAGTTAAATTGCTATCGTTATTCTTGATCATTTGGTGAATGTGCCTGGGATAGTGTAGTTTTAGAATGCACTTCCACCCTCCTGTAAGGAGCAGATATATGTACTCAAACTCTTGATCGCAAAGCTCACATCAAAATGGAGATATAATCTACAGAGCAACTGTACAAGTGGTTCCCAAGTCTGAGGTGGTACATTAATTTGTCCTCTTTGAGGCAGAGGTCTCATCTAATCTTTCATGGGGGTTCTTAATCCTCTCGGGGATTAAAATCAACTTTCTTTTCCAGCCTTGATCTGTTGAGAGAAGGAGGGGCTACAGTTACCTCCTTGGGAAAAATCTGCTGACTCATGTCCAATACCAAGGCAAACTATTGTATGGGAAATGAGCACTCTTCACTTGCCCTCCACTTCACACTTACACACTCATTTGACTGACAGCGTGGAGTGGGAGGTCTGAACCTTCTCTGTTAGGTAACAGAAGTGTTCTGATGGAAGGCGCGAACAAGGGTAGACACAATTTCATGCCAACATGTCACGAGTCAACCCGGATAGTCCTCTGGACAAGAGGCAGGGTCCACGGAGAAAAGAACTCAATGGCCCAAGGTCACACCACCACAGGTGCACTTTTAGGCTTCAAAATCATTTGCAATTTGTCGCATCAACTCCACACACTTCCACAAAATTGTTAGTACCTCTCTGCTAGTGAAAGAAAAAACCATAGTGATTATAGAAGTCAATTGAATCTGACAAAAGTAGTAATAAATAACAATTTCATGAACATTAACTCATGAAAATCTGATATTTCTTTAAAATAGAAAAAAACAGAAGTGTATTCTCTAATTAGCATCACAAATGTCCTGTAATCAGTCAGTCGGCCCAATTACGGTGGATAAGGAGTCAGAGTGCTGTTTGGTAAACATGGTGTGAACTAAACACAAAAAATGGAGCCGAGGAAACGAAGGAGTCTCCGGAGATTAGAAACAAAACAATTGCTAAAGGCTATCAGACTAATTCCGGGCAGCGTGATGTTGCTGAGACTACAATTGTGTGTGTGTGTGTGTGTGTGTGTGTGTGTGTGTGTGTGTGTGTGTGTGTGTGTGTGTGTGTGTGTGCGTATGTGTGTGTGTGTGCGTGTGAGTGAATTTTCCTGAAAATTTTATTTATGAATAATTTTGTTAATTTTATTAAATTAAATATTTTTTTTAATGACATTAATTTTCCCCATATGCATAGCTGGATTAACATTTCAACATTTCAACATAACATTTCAAAACAAACACATTTGGCTTCCTTTGCCCTGCCAAATTGGTGGATAAAAGTAAGAATGACAAGATGTTTAATTTGACTGGAAAAAAAAATCTCCATTTGCAGATGTTTGACTAAAGCTCTTAGATGAAGGAGACCATGATTAGGCTGAAAAGACTAATCTGGCCAACATGTTTTGCTACAATCAGAGACACTTTGATATGCGTAATTCATAAAACGGTGTGTTTTCTACAGCTCCCCCCGCAATGGAATGTGAAACTTTCAGGAACAATTCCTGAATTAAACTGACGTGAAATGTGCCAATGTGTATTACATGGGGAAGGAAAATGGCCTCTCTAAGTTCAGCAAACCACATGTGCTATCCAGGAACAAGAAATCCGTCATCTAGACCAGGGGTGGGCAAACTTTTTGGCTCGGGGGCCACATTGATTTCTAAATTTGACAAGTGGGCCGGGTCAGCACAAGATACGGTACATATAAAAAAACGTTATATGTTGACATTCTACACCAAATATCAACAGAACAAAAGCATTAAAGTATTCCCATACTTTTTTTTAACGAGAACACTGAAACAACTATGGTCTATGTCCTATATGAATGTCCAAGTATTTTAACAACATACATGTGAGGACACAAGCAACGAAGTGCAACAATATATTGCCCTACAACTGCAGCACACAGTACAGGTATATGCCAAAATATAACAGGACTATTTGCTACAAAATGAGACGTGTAAGAGACCCCGTGGTTTTTCTTTCCACTCACTCATTGTCTCTGACTTGACCTCCCCTCGATCACCACCCAAGACAGCATTGCTCAGCTGATGTCGTTCAACCAACTTTTGAAGCCAGCCACGGGACGCTTCGAAGTCTTTGATGCTCCAAGTTAGCGCTCTGGAACTCGCTTCCTCTCTTATTCGCGGTACAGTTTGCGGAAAAGTTTTAGCACGATAACAGTCAAACCATTCCAGGAAACGTTTATTTACTCGACTGTGCGTCGAGCCACAAGCAATTCACTCTGAGCATGGAAATAGCCAGAATCGGACTGAGCAAGAATCGCTTCCTCGTTTTTCAAAGTCTCGCAAATTTGAGTCTTTCCGTCTCCAAGCGTCTCCTGAATGTTTCGGACTTTGTAACCTGCTTCGTTTAATCAGATACTGTTCACTTTCTCTGCCATTACTGTTCCTCTTCGTTTGGATGCCAAGATCTACAAATTTTCGCAATTCCAGTAAAACTCACTGCAATAAAGAGTCACTTGCATGTCGCTGTTTTGGATCCAAAGATAGAAAATAGCGGCACAGACACAGTTATTCTGTTGTATCGAGCGGGAGTTGCTTGAGTTGGCGCTACTGCGGGTTTCCGTATCGTCTCCCCCTCCCTCCCTGTGCTCTGCAACTTCAAGTAACTCCGTCGCCTGGCATTACAAGTCCAAATGAAATGAATGCAATCCTTTACATCGAACCTTAATTGTGTACCAACCTTCGGCGGGCCGGATTAAAAAGACCAACGGCCCGGATCCGGCCCGCGGGCCGTAGTTTGCCCACATTTGATCTAGACAGTGAAAGGAAGAAAAATATTTGCAATCATGTTTATATTCATTGTGGGATTATCACTGGAAAGAGAAATCAAAAGTGCAATCTCACAAATCCATTCATTCATTCATCTTCCGAACCGCTTGATCCTCACTAGGGTCGCGGGGGGTGCTGGAGCCTATCCCACCTGTCTCCGGGCAGTAGGCGGGGGACACCCTGAATCGGTTGCCAGCCAATCACAGGGCACAGCGCAGATGGTTGTTTGTCTGTGTGTGCCCTGCGATTGTCTCACAACCAGTTCAGGGTTTACTCCACCTACTGCCCGAAGACAGCTGGGATAGGCTCCAGCACGCCCGCGACTCTTGTGAGGATAAGAAGAATAGAAAATGGATGAATGGGAGGGACGGATAGCTGCTTTAAAAAAAAGTCAATTTCATGTGTGACAAACAAAAAGCAACAAGTTTGGTGAAGATGCAGACAAAAGAGCCTAGCCTACCAAGATAAAAACCGTATTTTCTGCACTCTACGGAGCTTCGGATTATAAAGCAAATTTGGTTTATCATGCATTTCTTCTCCTGTTCTTCTGCTGTGAAGTAACTTTTGTACATAGGGGAAAATGCGACAATATCGGCAAACGCCATCGCGATAAATTGTAGCTTCCATATGTCAGCCAATCACAAGCCCTGGTGCATACAGATTCAGGAGCAAACTCCAAGTTAATCTACCGCACATGTCGTCTCGTCAAGTCCAAAACATTTTAGACTTGGGCTGTTCCTAATTCACAGCCTAGACGACTTGCAGCTATGAATGGAACATTGAATTCTTCAGCTATTCAGAAAATCCTGCAGGCAAACGTTTGAATATGAATTTGTGCCTTCATCACCTCACGACTCGACAACTGCAATAGTGTTGTCTGCTCTACCCGCCAAAGATCTCGACAAACTTCAATACATCCAAAATTCTGCTGGCCGTCTCCTCACCCACTGCCACACCAGAGACCACATCAACGCAGTCTTCCAACACCTTCACTGGCTCCCCATCCAACAACGAAACCAGTTTAAAATTCTTCTCACCACCTTTAAGGCTCTTCACCACCTCGCCACCTCCTACCTCACTGACCTCCTTCACCGTCAGACCCCCACCTGCAGTTTTAGATCTGCCCAGACCAACCTCCACATGCCTCCCATCTGAACTTAGCATAGGACCTGGGGAGACAGAGGCTTCTCTATCGCCACCCTCCCCCTCTGGAACGCTCTCCCTCATCACCCCAGACACAATCACACACTCCCCTCTTTTAAAACGGCACGAAAATCCCACCTGTTTAGATCTGCTTTTAACCCGTAATTACACAATCTATTGTTTAACTCATTCAGGGACAGTGGTTACGACAGTGGACAGTTTATCATGTTATCAGGTTCCAGGATGCATGAAATAACATAATCTCTCCATTTTACACGCCGTTGCACCCATATAGTTTTTGATGTTATGATTGTCTTCTTTTGTGATTTCATTATGTCTCATTTGTTGTTCGGGGGGGGGGGGGGGGGTTGTTTTTGTCTTAACCTCGTAAAGTGCCTTTGAGTGTTTTTTAAAGCGCTACACAAATTAAAGTGATTATTATTATGAGGATGATGATGATGATGATTATTATTATTATTGATGATTATGATGATGATGATTAAGGGTAGTACAACCAAATTTGGTTCCAGGTGAAGTGACTTTTTTATGCACAGATGAGTTTGAACTGACAGCCTCCAGCAGCAAGAATGTATGTAGAAAGAAGAAAGAAGAAAGAGAAAAAAACAACAATCTTTCAATTAAATGCGCTGAGATGCTGCCTGACCAGCAGACAATGCCATAATGGATGGCCGAGGCCACCACCGAGTTATAGAACGTCTTAAGGAGTGACCCCTGAACCCCAAAAGACCTCAGTTTCCTGAGTAGGAAGAGTCGGCTCTGTCCTTTCCTAATCAGATTGTCCGTGTTTGTAGACCAGTCCAGTTTGTCGTTCAGAAGAACACTAAGGTACTTGTAGGAGGTCACCCTCTCTATGTCCATACCCTGGATGTTCATCAGTGCTGGTGAGGACTTTTTCCTGCAGAAATCCACAACCAACTCCTTAGTTTTCCTAGGGTTGATCTGGAGGAGATTCTGCTGGAGGAGTTGGGCTAAACAGTTTTAACACTTTAAGATGCTACTACTATTGTAATTAACAGTATTTAACAGTTAACTTGAGATGTGTGAAGTGATTCTGATGTTATATAACATGAGAAGGCTAAAACACTGTGTGTTAAAATCAGACCAAGCAAAGTAGGTTAACAGTGCAGATCTCCCATGACTTTGTAAGCCCATGACTTCCTCAGCTGAGGAAGCTGAAATGGGAAAATTAAAAAAAGAAGCATTTCTTTATTCAAGCTACAGTATCTGCATAAACCTTGAGATGCAAATTTTAATAGGTCCTTGTGTTTGGGAGTAGTTTTACTCATACAGTGAGACTTAGATCTTATCACAAATAATGTGATAAGTCCCAACTGAGTTTATAAGAGTGGACTGCTCCTTTATTTCAGACACACTCTATTAACAGGTCAAATAATCGAAGAAAATAAAGTGGACTGGCAAATAGATCATGACAGGCTTAGTCGATTTGAATTTGCCAACAAGCCACCTGAGATGGCTTCACTTACTTATTATAAGTCATTCAATCCAAAACAAAGACACAATTTTACATTCCTACTGACAACAAATAAAAACAAATAATTGGTCATATTAAGGGTAACTTGTGTGACTTTTAGTATCTTCTTCAAGATGAGACTTTAAAAAAAGGCATTCACAACAACAACAACAGAAAAACAACTTAAGGTTAATTTGAAAATTAGATGGTGATCTTACATTATTTGTTGTCAAGTATGAAGTCCGAGTTTTGTGATGGTCCTGGCTTGAGTCTTCGGTATCCAGTCGAGAGTGTTTTACACCATCTCTGCTTGCTGGGCCCCAGCTGACAGGGCACATAGATACAGGAGGTGGGCGGGGGTGTCAGCTCGATGTAGATCGTGTAGATGGCTGGAGGAGGGGTCATTCTGACATTCCTGAGTCACATGAAGAATTAAACAACACCTCTGGGAAATGTCACTTCATGCCATTCTTACCTTGATCAATGGCGACAGACGTGGGCTCACATTTACATAAAATGTATTTCTGCTACTGTACCTGTTAATAGTAGTTCAATGACAGCATCACACAAAGCTACAATATGAGGTTTACCTGATGTGGAAGTTCCCATCGGCAGGTCAAACGAAATGCCGTGTTTGCCCATTCAAAATTTCACAGACTAATGAGAGCTATGTATGTGGAACGGTTTCATTAATATTGGCATAAACTGTTGAATTATAGAGAAAGTAGAAATTATCCCAAAATGGTCCTGAAAATCTCAAGTTTGACTCACGCCTATTACGGTTTTGCCTTTTGAATCGTTTTTCAACTGTCACCGGGAGCTTTTATTTCTACACTTACAATTTTACAAGGACACTAGATGTTGTTTAAAAAAATCCACAAATAAAGAAAACCTGTTTGATTACAATGATTATAACTTTAACTGCAGTTGGACTTATAAAGAGCAATCGAGAAAATGCAAAAAAACATAATAATAATAATAATAATAATACATTTTATTTATAAGCGCCTTTCAACATGAAGAACCACAGGGCCTTGGATGGAGGAAGACAAGGTAAGGCTAATTAAAATAATTGGAATTTTTTAAATGGACGCACAGAAACGAGTAGAGCCCTAAGAAAATGGCTTCAAGTAACTTATGTAAGCTGATTTTCTTATCGTGCAGCCAAGTGGCAGCCAGCAAGACTCCACATTTTAATGAATCTCTGAGGCCTTTTCTGAGCTTCTGTAGGTGCTGCTATTTTGAACAAACAGCAAACTGTTACTGAGCAGAAACGGTCTGGTAAATTGTATAGTCACATTTATAATTGTTGAATACTTTAACACAAATTTTGGTTGTATTGTTACCAGTCGTACAATTTTCAATCGTAACTTCCGTTTTCAAGAGATCCCGCAATACTATGAATGACTCCCTATCAGTGAGTTTAAATGCCTCAAGGTACAGTATGTTTCAAGGTGTAGCTGCTATGACGCATCATGTGGAAGTCGGAGTCACGGTTGAATTCCTCAGTGGTGGGGAATGTGGCAAAAAGACAACAAGCCACAACTCGTCCACAAGAGTCTTTTATCTCCAAGATGGAGTGTGTAGCTAAATGTCCCCAACACCCATTTAGACATGAAAACTCTATCCAACGTATATTTAGACTCTTTTATTTTTTATCTTGCTTTTGGTCCGCGTAGCTCTCATCCATACCAAAGTCCCTCTAACATGCCCAAGGGGAAACATTCTCCACTAAACATCTGTTGCAGACAGTCGTAATAAGACACTTATATCTAATATCTTCCATGTGATTTTGTAGAGGTGTGTCAATCACACAGCCTCCACAATATCCAGAGCCTGTAGGAATTCTTAGCGGATCTCATCCACATGCAGGGACCCAGACTTAGTTGCCTAAGACATATTGGTGAAATTGGGCACTTGGCAATTGGGAAATGGGGTAGTGCTTCCCCTTCCTGAGATGCTGGGTAGTGGACCAGAATTTACTCGAAGTCCTCCAGAAGTCGATTTCCAACACCCCACCAAACTCCCCCCACACCCAAGTTTTTGCCTCAGTGATAGCCAAAGTTGCGTTCTGCCTGGACCCATCAGATACCTCCACAAGTGGTCCACCCAGTCTTAATGTCCCCTATGTCCTCCATGACATGGGTTGAGTTCTGTCTGAGGTGGGAGTTGAAACTCTTTCTGACAGAGAACTCGAATAAACATTCCCAGTCAACCATCACAATACGTTTCTCTATGCCAGGTTGGCCCCAAATCTTCCCCACCCATCAGCGCCAAGACATCACATGGTGTGATTAGTTGAAAGCTTCACCTCTCTCTTCACCCGAGTGAGTGGAAGTGAGTTCAATCCCTCTCAAAAGGACTGGTACCAGAGACCAAGCTATGTGTCGAGGTGAGCCTGACTATGTCCAGTTAGAGCTTCACGATCTTCAGAATCAGAAACAGATCAGAATCAGAATCATCTTTATTGGCCAAGTATGTAGAACACACAAGGAATTTGTCTCTGGTATAGCACGCTTCATTAGTATCATCGTAAACAAGGACATGACAAATAGGTATGCAGGGACATTTCGTAATGTAAGTGAACCGTAGTGCGGTGGTACCACCCAGTGACAACTGTTAGACAATGTGCAAAGTATCAAGCAGAGCTAAAGTGAACAGTGGTAGAATACAATACTATGACAGTTTGTACAATTGGTGCAGAAAATCATTGAATCATTTTAGAGTGACCAGTAGCAGTATTTGTAGTACAAGAAGAGTGACTACGTCAGTGACTGTTTAGGGAGTTAATGGCTAGAGGGAAGAAGCTGTTTAAGTGTCTACTGGATTTGGTGTGCATGGATCTGTAGCGCCTGCCTGAGGAGAGTAGCTGGAAAAGGTGGTGTGCAGGGTACGGGGGATCCAGGAGGATTTTCTGTGCCCTTGTCTTGATTCTTGCAGTGTGCAAGTCCTCAAGAGTGGGTAGGGCGGTGCCAACGATTTTTTCCGCCATCCTAACTGTCCGTTGAAGTCGGATTTTGTCATTTTTGTGGCGGCCCCAAATCAAACCGTGATGGAAGAACACAGGATTGATTCGATGACTGCCGTGTAGAAGTGTCGTAGCACCTCCTGTGGACGGCCATGCTTCCTCAGCAGCCTCAGGAAGTACATCCTCTGCCGGGCCCTTTTCAGGATGGAGATGGTGTTGACTTCCCACTTCATGTCCTGGGAGACTGTGATTCCCAGGAACTTGAAGGTCTCGACGGTTGACACAAGGCAGTTGCATAGTCTGAGGGGCAACTGTGTGCGTACAAGCTGGCATTCCTTCCCTGCTAGAGAGGTGACATTCCAGATTCACAAAGCCAACTTCTGCAACTGTAAATCAGACCACAAATGTCCAAGTCTTTGGTGACAACCTTGGGCCGCCGCCCAGCTCACATTACGCCCAACGCCTACAGCCTCTCTCATAAGTGGTGAGCCCATGGAAAGGGGGGCCCACATAACCCTTTCAGGCTGCCTCCAAACACGGATTCAGAGGGGCACCCCAGTGGCAAGGGTAAACATATTCCAATGCTTGTGGTCATCAGTGGGGTCTTTGAGCCGCACTTTTTCTGGTCCCTCACCTAAGGTCTGCAATGGTGACCCTGCTGGTGGCATGAAGCCCCAGACAGTTCCAATGTCAGCTCCTCGGGTTAATGGGACACACAAACCCCGATACCTCATCATGTGTGCAGTAGGGATGTGAATCTCAGCACTGAGGACGATTCGATACACATCTCGATGCACTACCAGCAATGCGATACTTAAACGATACATGGAATTTTCTGGCGACACGATGCGATACGTTTCACCGTATTCACAATGCGATACGACGTGATACACATTTAGTTCAAATCAATGCGATCCGATACGATACAGTGCAATTTGTTGTGATATTGTGCAATTAAACACGATGCAAATACGCAAAGAAAAAAAAGTTTTAAAAAAGATGGAATTCAGTATGGTATTGCAAAAAGTAGACCACTTTATTCCTTATAAAAGTAGAACGTGTAAAACAACTTATTTAAGCCCTTTCACAATTGGGTTTTGTGCAAGGAAAATGTAAACAATTTGGCACCTGAGACTCACAGCTGTTGCTGTAGTGTAAACACAAACAGACTATTCACTGAGTGTCTTATATGAAATATCCATCTCCATAGGACAGAAAAAAAATACAATTGAAACAATGTGGCAGTCACAGCCTCAAAGCTGCTATGTGTATTGTAGCGTACACAGACCACTCTCACTGAGTGTCAAAATGAAATGTCCAAAAGAGTCATCCATATATAGTTTTTCCTTGCGCGGTCACAGTGGTCCACTGCAAGGGGACCCCCAGAATAAGAGGCGATTTTTTTCTGATCCTGACCTGGTTTGCCAAGAGTTTCTCCGGTGTCCAACGAGGAACTGGCGGGAAACTTGTCGGTGATGTAGTGCCATCGTTTTAAGTGGTCTCCATATTTGTGGTGGTGCCGTTGTATGGCTTCGTAGTGCGACATTCTTTGCAAATTACGGAGCTTTTATCAATCTTTCCGTCTTTCTTTTCAAAGCCGTAGTATTTCCAAACATAAGATACAGTAGTTTCCTCGCTGATGCGTGCGCGAACTTCCATAGTGTTTCGCAAGTTGTGTACTGGACTGTATGTGACGCACGGGTACCGTCCGTATTCAACACAAAACGCAAAGCAATGATGGTGCATTCATTGCACCTAGGAAAGGGCAGATAGGTGACGTTTAACATGAATAAAATGGCGCTTGAATCGGACTTTACCGATACCACCAATGCATCGTGATGAATCTCGATTTCACCCGTCAATCGCGTCATACCCAATGAATGAGCCGATGCACTCGCATCGCGCACGTGCGCATCGATGTATCGATTAATATCGATTACTTTCCACACCCTTAATGCATATACTGTATCTAAATGATAAAAGTAAATTACCATATTTTCACGACTATAAGGCGCCCTTAAAAGTCTTAAATTTTCTCCAAAATGGACAGGACGCCTTATGGTGCGGAGCGTCCTTTGTATGCGCTGAGTTCCAAAATCTGACTGACAGCCGACACGCTGTTTATATAGAGAAAAGGTGGAAGTGACTGTGGCCAGGCATGCGGGAAAGAAGTCGGCCAATCAGGGAAGGGTGGGCGTGTATATATACATATATGGAGAGGGAGAGAGAGAGAGAAAGAGAGTGAGAGAGAGAGAGAGAGAGAGAGAGAGAGAGAGAGAGAGAGAGAGAGAGAGAGAGAGAGAGAGGACAGGCAAGCTCGGGAGCAGTCCGCCAATGGTGAAGGGTGGGCGTGTAAGTGGATGCTAAAGGGACGCCGCAAGCAGGTACCAATACCTGTATAGAGTGTGGCAATGTGCATTGTTGCAAAACAACTCCGGTTTTGGTTTTGAAGTGTAATTTGGAATTCCCTCTCTATTCCTGTAGGTGACCTTAGAATGTCCACTTGGCGTCAGTAACACGATTCTATTCTATATTTGCTGGTCAGGGAGAATCCAGTTTCAGCAGTGTGTGCAATCCTATAATAGGGTAAAGTGGCTGTTGTCGTCCATCACCAACAGCACTGGTCAAGATCTCCTTTTTTAGGACTGAAGTAAACTAGTAGATTGAAAACCGCAGCTGGTGCACAAAGCCATGACATCAGCCCCTTGCCAGGTATAAAAGATACGGGCCTGACAGGGGAGGGGGGCTTTTTTACATCCATGCCTTGGGCCACTCAACTTTTTGGAAAGACTTCACTCTGACATTGGTAGAATAAAATCTTTTCCTAATCAGCCGTGGTCCCTGAAGTGCTCATTCGTCGGGAAACAGCCACCGATCACCGAGTGTTTTTTGAAGACCAGCGAAGCAGCAAAAACCATATACCACAGTTTCTAAGAACCCCTAAAAATAAATTCGACAAAGAGACACCCCTACGAAGCTCAGTTCAAACTTAAAGCCACCGGTTATGCTTTTGGCATACGTGCCCATCTCACAGCAGCGGTGAAAAACCAAGTCAAGCAAATGAACTCTGAGCATGCCGTTATTCCCGGAGGCTTGACTAAAGAACTCCAACCGCTGGACATTGGCATCAACCGGGCGTTCAAAGTAAAGTTGTGAACGGCATGGGAACAATGGATGATCGATGGCAAACACAACTTTACAAAGAGTGAGAGGCAGTGCTGGGCGAGTTACGCCACAATACGCAACAACGAGAGGGAACGCGGCGTTTTTGATGGATTACGGGACTTGCACACACACGCGCTGCCACCATGTTTCGCTCTGTTCTTTACTTTCAAATGTGGGAAAGCTTCACACGAGAGAAATGTTGACTTTGCTGTTGCTGCTCCTTCTTTCCGCTCGGCAATGCGTAGCAACTCACACTAGCATGTGATGCGTTCAATGACAACTGGGATGTGCAGTCCTCTGCTTCTGATACAGAGGATGAGGACTTTGATGGATTTCTGGGTGATGATTGATCGAAAAACGTGAGAACATTGTACGATGGCTAAATAAAATACACCCGAACTCAGTTCTGCTTCCGTTGCCTTTTTAAAAACGTGTTTTTAGCTTGTATCTGTATGTCTTGGCATGCTACCGTATGCTTCAAGCTAACGCGTTAGCGTGAGCGCATGCATGCCGTATGTTTAAGCTGGCGTATGTTTTACCACTGTAAAACTGCGCCCATTGGTACAGTGCGGTCTGTCTATGTGTAAAATACAGAAATGTCACCCATTAATGAGACTGCGCCCAACCGTACGGTGCGTCGAATAGTCGTGAAAATACGGTACACATTTGTCGAAGGAAATCTAAGGTGCTTCATGAAATGTTTTGTAAAAGATATGTTCAATAAATTTTAACATTTTCCGAATGTTCTTGTGCTTCCTTAGACCAAAACAAAGGAAAGACATATTTCGGCTAACTATAGCAGAGTATGGTATGTTCTGCCCACAGTAAAGGTTTCGGGCCATTTCAATAATAGTAATTCTGTTAAGAATATTCATTTAGTTATCGCAGTGGGTCGGGTAGCAGAGGCCGTGTTTCATCAGACGAGTCATTACAGAAAGCCTGACCGTAGTCGTTGCTGCTGGTCCTCCTGATTTATATTCCTTTCGTTTCACCTTCGAAAGCAATGGCTGTAAGTCTGCTCGTGTTTAGCATTATTTAGAAATGTGTTTCGGAGATCGTTTTCCCTCAATTGTCATTGGAAACTCGCTAGCCCAGAGTACTGCTAACGACGTAGCGACGATGCTAAATCGGTGCTAACAAGCTAATTAGCAGGTGCTGCGAAAACGCATTGTTTATCGTTGTTTGTCACATTTCGAGCTGCATTTATGTCCTTTGTTAAACACTTGACGATTTGTGTTGTATTTGTGTACACAATATTAATGCATGTTTTAAATCTGTTCGTTTCAGTTTCACTCTACAATTCATTGAGCTGATGTCACAGTTGTTCACTGTACGCCGTCAAGAAGACCGTAATAAAGGAGCAAGACGCTCCATTTCCTGGCTCATGAATAAATGAGTTTGGCTTGCTGTTGACCTGCGTTAACATACTCATAGTATCTAACACGTAGCGATAACAGTACATGGTATAATTTTAATGGTCCGGCCCACTTGACATCTACCTAGGCCGTATGTGGCCCACAATTTGAAATGAGTTTGACACCCATGCACTAGACTTTGACCTTGTTGCCTTGCAGCAAATCTGCACTATATTTTCGGTCACAGGTCAGTGATTCACTTTTTATCCAATGGTTAATAATCTCCAACATTTTTTTCAATTCTTTTTTTAAACTAATGATTCTGTGATTGCAGTTATGTTTCTTTTTTACAGGAAATAGTTTACAGGAATGAGGAGCGGCTACAATGGGGAGTTGATAAGGAGAAAAAAAACAGTGTACCGGTACATAACACCCATGTACTAACACCTGACAACAACTTTTTCAAATCATATTCAGCGGTTATTCTAGGTCAAAATATTGTACACTATGTAAGATTTGTATCATTTTCTGCTGTTTAAGGTTTAAAATCATCAAGACCAGTATGTAAGACCATGTATCTGCATATCTGCAATATCTTATTAGCGATCTATCTAGCTAGCTATCATCTGAATGTGTAGAGTTATTATAAGTTTTCCCTCATTTTCATTTCATTTTCTTACTTTCCACTTCCTCTTCCTTTTGTTTCCTCCTGGGTGACCTACTTACTGTCATTTTAAAATAAGAGCTCGTACCTGACAAGCAGTTGCCAGCAGTGAGGACTTCACTGTACGGTATTGATCTATCTATACTGGAATACAATTACAATAAGCTACGAATCCTCACAAGGGTCGCGGGCATGTGGGAGCCTATCCCAGTGCAGGGCACATACACGCGTAGACACACACAAAACACATGCACACTTATATGGCGTGGCACTTGCCATCCCAAAAGCGGGTTTCCCTTGAGGGGCTTAGAGCTTCCACATGCCAGCCCAGAGCATTGTGCTTGGCTGTGCCAGGTCAGACCTGGACCTGCTTCGGTCAGGTCCTTCGCCTTCCTCATGACCGCACCCGATGCTTGGACGTCATTGCCTTCGACCTCCACCAACATCCAGTTGCTATGGAGGATGTAGAACAGCTGGCACAAGACCAGCAGGGCTGGAAAAAATAGTTCATCTGGTTGGCTCAATGCACAGGAACAAGTTCCCCGTCCCTTCGATGGAGCCTTAAATAAAACAAACAGATACGGTAGTTTGTTCTCAGAAATCATGGTCCAGGAGTGTGACATGTGAACCCAAAACTTGTGCAACTTGCAGTGCAAGAATTAAAAAAAAGATACTCAGACCTTTGTTCACATGTGATTGTTCAAAGTCGCGGTGTATTCTGTGTTACAGTTGTTAAACGAACGTCAAACATGGAGCACTCAAGTGCCAAATTATGTTTAAATTAATCATTTTTACACTTGAACCCCATCATACCCTTTCTACAAAGATATTCAGAGCTCTCCTTCTAAGTATAGTATTTGCTCTCCAGCACGCCAGGCATGATGATGCCATCTCCATGCTTCAATCACCGCTTCCATGAGGAGTGCCAAGTTTACAACAGCTATTTAAAATCATTATTTTCTTCACTTAAACTGCAAGTTACTGTTAGGGCTGATTTTAGGCAATTAGATGCTGTGTATCCCAAACACATGGTAAACAAGCCTTCATATTTCGAGTAGAGCTGTCAAACGATTAAAATATTTAATCTAATTAAAAATGCAACTGTCATAATGAACTCAAATGAACTAAAAAATTAATCGTAATTACTCACATTTTTTATCGTTTCTGAATTTCCTTTTACATTTTTATACAATACAATACATGCTGATTTATATAGCGCTTTCACAACAGCGGCAGCTGTAACAAAGCGCTTTACAAAACAGTTAACATAAAGTAAAATAATAAACACAACACATAACATAAAACACGGACAGTCGTGCAGTCCTAACCACTTTTCCGTCACGCGCTTTGTTGTTTGAAGCGGTTTGAGATGAAAGAGGAGAGAATCAAAGTGTCCTTTAACCAGTGGATCAGAGACGTCATGCTCAAAATGTGCACACGTCGGCTACAAGCTAAGTTTCAAAGTTAACAAGAAGCTGTAGCATCCATTGACGAAAAAAGAGATTGGTTCACTTCTCCTGTCCCATGGAAATCCATTTCAATTCCAAGCGGCGACTCACGGTTCCAAATACGCATCGGCGCTCTTCGCCAACGCTCCTCTCTCCTCATCCTCAACTTCAGCGGCCATCCATCCAGCCGCACCAACGCCAACTGTCCAACAGCGCTGACATAGCCACTGAACAAATCGGGGTTGTGAAAAATGCTGCCCATTACTGGCGCAAAAAACACAAGCGCCCCAGGTCTGTCCAGCACCGACAGTCAATGGCGCCGACATTCCTTCGATTTTTGTCCCATTTTTTCCCCCATTTTAATGCTCTCATCAACATGGAATCATGAATCAGTTTTCTATGTGCCAAATGCAAATATTTACTGAAATAACAATTTCAATTTTTAATTTTACATGAACATCTTTCACTTGGTGCAGTTATTCACACATAATCTCTCACACAATATTACTGTCCATCAATAACGGTGAAAAAAATATTTTGTCACACAACAGCTATTTTAACAGCTTTTTTAATGAAATCAAAACAGAGCAATATAACATTATAAAGTGCACATCTACGGTACACTAGTACTCGGCCTATAGTATATTTAAACCATGGTTGCATACTTCATTTTCTCAAGTTTGCTTTCAACACAGCAGTCTGTTTCTGTATGTTTGTTGAAGAATAACGAGACACCGGACACTAGTGATCATTATGTGCCGCTATGTTCGAAACTGCCGGCCTTACAAACAAGCATACGCACTTCCCCCGTGCTGCAGGGGCAAACCATTCTGAAAGGGGGGAGAGGGTCACTCCCCCTAACACAGTCAGGCTATGTTGATTGTGTTGGTCCTTCTTGCGCGGAAGTCTCTCTACGGTTTTGTGTAGACCTCATTTCGAATGACTACACTTGGTTCGATGACAACACTGGAGACATTTTACTTTCGCTAGGTCGCTACCACTGTAGCGCACTGTCACTGTGAGACGAACACAGAGAAGTCCACCCGCTCTATTTATATGGACACAGAACACTATAACCTTCCACACAAAATAGTTCCAAACAAGTAACAATCGCGTCAGTGGCATACATTGTATACCTGTATGATACAGAGAGAGAGAGAAGAACAGAACTTTGGTCTTGTCAGTGGAGCAATATGGCAACTTTTTAAAAGTAAACTTTCCATTCATAAACTCTTTAAGTATCCGTTTTCGGTGTCTCGCGCTGCCGTGGCTGGCAAAACGGACATTGGCGTGGACTTCTGCAGCGCGCTTGTTGTTTTGTTTCTGGTGTATTTGTAGAGCAACATACATGCGCTTGTGACGTGTGCCGCGTTAATCTCGCGAGAAAAATTTTAATCCCGTTAAAATTCATTCAAATTAATGCCAATAAAAACGCGCTAAACTGACAGCTCTAATTTCGAGAGATAAAGGCGTTGTCAACCCAAGCCGCAGCCTCATGTGGCTGCTTGTGTCATCAAAATGTGAAGCGTGATTTCAGCCTGGAGGAGAAAAAAAAAATCTGTGGCGGTTACCTCAATCGGTAAATCTGTAATGGTCGGCCACAAAATAAGGTAAGTTACTATATTCAATACCCTGGAATGCATTAGACAAGGAGTGGTCGGCCACCCCAAGGCAAAGAGACACAACTTTGACTGTCTTACTGCAAAGAGCCACACCATAAAAATGAGCATACATAAAATGCCCCATCCCATGCTCCCTCGCTCTTTCACATGTTTTGACGAACCCGTATGCCTTTTTAGCCCATGCAATGTTCCAAGCAAATTGATCCAACTCCTTCATAAATTATGGGAACAACTGTGTTTACTCTTCTACCTGATCTTTAAGTGAGAAACCTGTGCTTGAAGTTCAGTCCCTTTCAGAAATTCTTTTTTTGCGTGGAGGCAGCCCAGTGGTCGACTGGTAAAGCGCGTCGTCCTTACAGTGCAGAGGTTGTGGGTTCGATCCAGCCTTCCTGTGTGGAGTTTGCATGTTCTCCTCTGGCCTGTGTGGGTTTTCTGTAGGTACGCCGGTTTTCTACCACATTCCAAAAACATCTGGGAGGTTACTGGAACCATACCTGTCAAACTTGGTTAATAGCTGCCCTTATTAATGATTACGATTCCCCTTTCAACACGACTTACCGCGCATGCGCACATCATGCTTTATCAATTCTACCGTACGCAGTGATGAAAAAAAATATACGATTGAGTATTACTTTTGCTGGTTTGCCGTGCCAACAGTAGCGATCGACGACTGCATTGTCGTTGGCTGCCAGTGGGTGAGACGATCTGGATTTGAGCAAAAATGCTCTTTGTGAGATCGGTTCACAATATCCCCACCCCCCTGTATAAAAGTTGTAATACGGCGTACATGATTTGAAATGATAAAAGAAGGTATAAAATATGGGAAAACGTACAAGTTGACAGGTATGATGGAACAAATTGTTCCGGAGAGTGATTGTGATCGCGGATGGTTGTTTGTCTATGTGTGCCCTGCAATTGGTTGGCAACCAGTTCAGGGTGTCCCCCGTCTACTCCCCGAGGATAGCTGGGATCGGCTCCAGTATGCCCCGCGACCCTTATGAGGATACGGGGATCAGAAAATGGATGGTTGCATGGAGAGAACTTAAATGCTGCTGAAGATTTTAAGCCTCGAAACGCTCTAATGATCCCCGGGCAAAATGACTTGCCATCACATTCAGACAAATCTTCACAATTTTGTTCAGCATTTTCTCTCACCTTTTTCAGAGCGAGTATGGTCGGCCAAACACTTCTCAATCTTTTTTACCTCAGGGCAGTGCTTTAATCAGAATCTGAATCAGATTTATTGCCCAAGTGTGCAAGAAACACAAAATGAATTTACTTCCCAGTTACAACCCGTTCAGAGGAACATAAACAAGACAGCAATAACCAACATAGTGGAAACAGAACGAGAAGCCTGGCAGGTCGCTGTTAAGCGCTCTGATATCTTAGATATGAAAGGAAAACAGTCGGGAAGAGGACTCCAACCATTCTCCTTAATGGGAAGATGCTTTGACCTAGAGGAAAAAAACTCAGGACATGTAGCGTACATTTAAAAACATACACATGGTACAACAATTATCAAGACTTAACATGTAATGAATAGAGTGGTGGAAGGAGGGGAGGAAGGTGGGGGGAGCGTCACAGTCTGTGAAATGAGCTGCACGCAGTTGGTGAGATCAGTCTCCCGGTTGTTACGTGGGAGGGAGCAGCGAAGACTTTGACATTGCGCCTGCAGCTGCAAGGCCAAAACCTGATCAGTCACAGGCTTGGAGGTGTAGGGGGAAGAAGCTCTTGCGTCCGTTTGACTTTCCATCCAGGGCAAAGTCCAGGTAACAATTGTTTTGGGAACAGGCCGTCAAAAATTTCAGACAGCCTTGAATGTCTTTTAGCATGTGACTATCCAAGGCGTAAATCTGCAGAATTCTTGTTGAATCAGTCAATCAAATTTCCAGGTCGGTGCAACTATTCCCGTTTTTTCCATATTGCAAAGTCACTCCAACACCACATGCACCTTGCGGTTGAGTTCAATAGACGCATGAGTCTGAGTGTTGATCACCCGCACCCCCATCTTCTATGTAGGCCGCCAGCTTGTTGTCACCCAATGAAGCTGCTCCTGCCGGCTGAATTTTGCGAAAGATCAGAAAACTGCTCAAACCAAACAGCAGGATACCTGTTATCAAAAGGGCAATAATGGAGATGTCTGCGATATCCTCTCCGGGCAATATTGTCAAGCACACAGTTCTCCACTTCTGTCGAGGATCTAAGGCGGGGGTCGGGAACCTATGGCTCGCGATCCATATGTGGCTCTTTTGGATCATTATTCTGTATAAAAACTCACAATATTGGAAAAAAATAAAACAATTGTTAATTTTGTACCTAAAAACAGCAGTGACCAAGAAAAATTGGCTTGGCGAGTCATTTTATTGTCTTTTTTTTTTAATCAAGACAACAGAAAATCACTTGGTGATTCAAAAGTGCAAGATTTAAATAAAATCAGTAACAATAAACCAATCGATAGGAGCTTCAAATCTGAAACAACTGTAAATACAATACAGTACATATTTCTACAAAATAGCAACTGCTGCAGTTGTAACAAAGCGCTTCACAGAATATTGACCATAAAATAACAAAAATAATTCAACCGAACACTTAACAAAAACATGGACAATAATGCAAAGTGATACTTCATGAACCAATGTATCAGCCAATGCGTTTATAACTCGATGTTTCATTCATATTAGCTCTTGCTGCACAGTGAGCAGTCTTGGAGTTTGTATTTGAGATGAATGGATATCCTCAACATTAACTTTTTATAACTTATTTTTCTCTCAACACATACATACATCATGACACAAATATAATTTTACAATAAAGTTGGTTGGTGAACGACTGATGCATTTTATTGTTTTTTGTTGAAGAAGTCAGATTTTTCCAATGCCGTTGCACTCAGTCTATTTC
The DNA here is from genome assembly GCF_025434085.1 of Hippocampus zosterae. Lineage (NCBI taxonomy): Eukaryota > Metazoa > Chordata > Actinopteri > Syngnathiformes > Syngnathidae > Hippocampus > Hippocampus zosterae. The sequence continues at coordinate 3,853,775 of NC_067460.1, forward strand.
AACACCTTGATAAAATTTCACCAGCTTTTTAGGGGCAGGAGGGGGGGGGGATTTAATGGTACAAAGGATGCAGGGGAACAAAGAAATTGGGGTGCCAGTATTTAAAGGCCTTGCTGTGGCTCCAGTGTGTAAGCGGGTCTTATTCTTTGGGTTTATAATTGAATGAATGGATAGCTACCGGACTGACAAAACCGACTGATTTTAATAACTAACTTAAGTTTAATAAGTCGCAAAAAATCTCTCTCTCTCTCTCTTTCTCTCTTTCTCTCTTTCTCTCTTTCTCTCTTTCTTTCTCTCTCTCTTTCTCTCTCTCTCTCTCTCTCTCTTTCTCTCTCTCTCTCTCTCTCTCTCTCTCTTTCTCTCTCTCTCTCTCTCTCTCTCTCTCTCTCTCTCTCTCTCTCTCTCTCTCTCTCTCTCTCTCTCTCGACCTCGCTCAGCATTGGCGTCAGATGCAAACCGTTTTAAACCGTGTAGCACGTCATCGGCGAATGCGAACGCTCGTTGTACCTGGTGACTGTCTTGATATGTGATTGTGATACATATAGCCAACAGAGGGCGCTGTGTGTTTAGAATTGATAGCACATGACAAGGCTTCCGGTAAACAAACACAGTTCACGGAGATCACCATGCGTGCTGGCAACAATAAAGTTGAGCTCAGGCTCATTTGTTCACTAAATGATGTCTCATCATACAATATGAATAACACAGTCACGTGACTTTATTCCCTCCACACGCGTAACTCCAAACGAGACGTTCCCATGATAAAACGTCACCAACAAGACGCGTCTTGTAAAGAGATTTTTTTTGTCACATCCACTTTTATACAACACAGTGTTGTCAATTTAGCGACTTCCCTGCAATATTCAGTGAGTTTTCAGAGCCCTGTGCGACTCTTTTTCAAATCTATCATGTGTTTCTGGTGTTATTGGAGACTCTGATTTAAAAGCACGTATCTTTCACATTGTTCTCGACATGCAGCGGGTGCTTCCGTCGGCCTCTCCCCGCGTCCCAAAGCACTCACAGGCGTCCCAGTCCTCTCGCGGTGCCCCTCCCAGCTGCAGTCAGGGCAGGAGATGTTCACTGTCCAGTCTGCAATTGAATCGTGCATGCCAAGTCCTCTCGCACAACGTCCATTCCAGCATGCACATGGTCATTTAGCGACCTCTAGCTACTTTTTGGACCCCCAATCGCTACTTTTCCCTACTGAGGAGTGGGTAAATCCTCCTCCGTGTTATTTTGCCCACCATTATTTGAGGTTGAATAAAAAATATATATGTATATATTCATCCTTTTTCTGAACCACTTTATCCTCACAAGGGTCACAGGGGGTGCTGGAGCCTATCACAGCTGTCTTCTGGCAGTGGGCGGGGACACCTTGAACCAGTTGCCAGCCAATGAAGGGCAACAGAGACAAACAACCACTCGCTCTCACACTCACACCGAGGGACAATTTAGACTAGAGTGTCCAATCTGCCTGCCATGCATGTTTTTGGAATGTGGGAGGAAACCGGAGTACCCGGAGAAAACCCACACAGGCACGGGGAGAACATGCAAACTCCACACAGGGAGGCCGGAGCTGGAATTGAACCCAGTACCTCTGCACTGTGAGGTCGACCCGCTAACCACTGGCCAATAATAATGATAATATCCATCCATCCATCCGTTTTACGAACCACTTAATCCTCACTAGGGTTGCGGGGGGGGGGGGGGGGTGCTGGAGCCTATCCCAGCCGTCTTCGGGCAGAAGGCGGGGGACACCCTGAACCAGTTGCCAGCCAATCGCAGGGCACACAGAGACAAACAACCACGGACGCCCACACATAAGATAAGATTAGATATCCTTTATTCGTCCCACACTGGGGAAATTTACAGCCTCCAGCAGCAAGAATGTATGTAGAAAGAAGAAAGGAGAAAGATTTAAAAAAAAAAAAGACAACAAACATCTTTCAATTAAATGCAATATGAACACAAAATGGATAAATCGCAGTACTATTTACAATTTTCCTTCACATCATTTAATTATTATTATTATTATGATTGTTATTTTTTATTCATCAGCCTGACAGCAGTCGGTAGGAACGAGCGTCGGTATCTCTCCTTCTTGCAGCGCGGGTGTAACAGTCTCTGGCTGAAGGAGCTACCAAGTGCTGTCAGGGCGGGCTGGAGGGAGTGGGAGGGACTGGCCATCATAGCTTTTAGCTTAGTTAGCATCCTTCTGTTGCCCACCTCCTCCAGAGTGTCAAGGGAGCAACCCAGGACAGAACTGGCCTTCCTGACCAGTCGCTCCAGTCTCTTTCTGTCCCGGGCTGAGATGCTGTCTGACCAGCAGACAATGCCATAATGGATGGCCGAGGCCACCACCGAGTTATAGAACACTCACACCTCGGGACAATTTAGAGTGTTCAATTAGCCTGCCACGCATGTTTTTGGAATGTGTGAGGAAACCGGAGGACCCGGAGAAAACCCACGCAGGACATGAGACATGAGAACATGCAAACTCCACACAGGGAGGCCGGAGCTGGAATCGAACCCGGTACCCCTGCACTGTGAGGTCGACGTGCTAACCACTGGACTACCGGGCCGCCTGGAAAGGATTTAATTTCAATAATAAGCAGTGATGGAAGAGGAACGCGAACAACGCCTCATTTGTCAGTTGGTTGTTTGTCAGTTGTCAGTTTGTCAGTCCCCTTCTGAGTCGAAATAGACACATTGATAGTTCTCCAATCTACACGCTCAAATATGATAAGCAGAAGCCATGTGGTTAACGGCAACGATCCCCACTGACCTTTATGCTGACAAACGAAAAGAATGGAATTCTCTCCTTTCTGATCTGGAAGCATGGGTCCAGACACTCCAACCTTTCGCTTCATCCCTCGAGCCACTCCACTGTACCTTCCTTTATGATAGAAATCATGATGAAGAAGCATTTGAAGATGTTGATGACGATTTGTTGTCTCTCCAATGCTCAGCCATCTATATTTGAAAACAAGACATTGCTGCCAAATTTTATCGTTTTTTTTCTCGAAAATATATCATAATTCCATCCTAATAACATAGAATTTTACTCATCAACAAAAGTAATGACGTTCTCTTTTCAAATACGTCAACCAATTAATACAGTAATTACACATTTTACATTTCGGTTCCGCATTCCGCTCTCCAAGGGCGCTAGTCCAAGTCCCCCGTTAGACTGTTGTCCTTGTCCTCGTCAGCTCAATTGCCTTAGCTTGGTAAACACATCACAGTTCGGAGCTACGGACAATGCAAAATAAGTATGTAAATTACCATGTTAAACCTTTCCAAATTGAAATTAAACAAGCAAATATTCTGTATACCCAGTGTGCTGATAGACTTTTTTAAGCGTTCTTCTGGCACCACACAAGCAACATGGAAGTTCAACGTTGAAAAAGAGAAAGACGCAATTCAAACACGAAGGAACGCCACAAGATGGCGATGCAGGACCGGAACATTTTGTCTACACGCGCCAAACAATCGTCACTTGAAAATAATAAAATCACCTTATTCTCCCTCTTCCTGACCACATGTTACTTCTGACGGTTTTCTTCCTTGAAAGGAGAAATCAAATCATCAGCTCTGTTTTTCTGCTTGCTATGATGTCAATATTTTCACATTAAGTTTGCTCAAGGCATGCGGAATTGCATGAAATACTGTTTTAATCTTCATTTGTTTATAAAACAATACATTTACAAAACTATAAGTGTTCGGTTTTTTTTTAATGTTGGGGTTTGCATGCTAAAAATCTGAACAATTTGATGTTCTGAGAGTTGAAAAAAATGGTATACTCTTTGCACTAAATCTAAATGTATGCTGTTTTTCAAAAATGTGAAGAAATTAAGACTACAGACACAAAGTGTAGTTGTAAGCGATATCTAATTATATAAATACAGTCCTTCCGGATGGTTGCGAAGTGGAATTAATTTGTGACTCAATCAATTAAAAGCAAATCAATTGATACCCAAGAAGTTCGCAGTTTAAAAGTGCCATGATCCTGTTCTTGTGAGTCTCCAACAGATGGCAGAGGAGGGATTTCCCTCCAGCGTGCACACCTGCTGCCAATGTTTACATCAATTTAGCTATGTGTTTAAGGACTGCCTAATTGCCAAGTCCCCGTTGGACTGTTGTCCTTGTTTGCTGCTCATGCAAGTATTGTTTTCTAGATCTCTTGATCTTGTCATTGTCTTTTTTGCTCTCTCGTCTCTTGCCTGTAGGTATTGATATTATTATCTTTGGCTAATTCTTGTTTTGTTTCGTGCAATTAGACTCTTGTCATTTCATTTATATTCTTGGATTTACTATTAATTACCGTATCTTTGCAAGCTCTTACTTTCAATGCATTGTTTTTCCTGGTTCCTTGTGACCAGCGATGACTGTTTATACTTTGTCGGTGCTCTTTTGTTAATAAATGAATATTTGTTGTTCTGGATTTTGTTTATGTCTGTTTGTAGGATCCAAACGCCATTCAGTTCATCCATGAACTGTATCCAAAAGGTGGGTGACCCCTGCCTTAGATGATATCTTGCAAGACAGTGTACTATCGCTGTTTCAAGAAATAAAACTGTTATTTCAATTATACATTCAAACATGTTGATTTTTAAGTGCAACAATTTTATATGCTTACAGAACAGGGAAACACTGTAAATGTAAAAAACTACAAGGCCCAACAGCCATTTCAGGTCAATCCTATCACAGTTGCCTGAACAGTTCTGTGAATAATGTCATTTATGCAGCTCTCTGTATTCCCGGGAATCATCCATTCAGTTGTAATTATGGCCGTAGATATCCAAAAGCCAAATGTCATTGTTTATTTGTTATAGCTGAATTATTGAATCTCTTAGGAAGGGATGAAAGGACAGCATTGTATGTGGTGGATACGTAGGTGGTGCGGCATACCTCAACGTCTGTTCAGAATTTTTTTTTTCTCACAATGAAGGCCGCCCTCAACTCCTCTTTCAAACCACCTCTCTTCTTTCTCCACAATATGTAAATTCTTGTACACAAAGAGTGTTGTTTCTATTTGAAGAGGTGGTTGACAGTGACTTATCAAGTTGTCTTTTGTTGGATTGTTTAGGCAAGAGCGGCAGTTTTATTTATGTAGCACATTTCATCCAATAGGCAACTCACTGTGCTTCACACGTGCAAAGATATACCAATACCTAAAAGCATTTACAAACGACAGTAAATGAGTTTCAAAAGCAAAGCAGGGAAAACAAAAGTCTTACCAAAATTACTAAAAGAGCGAACAATTAAACCATTTAGTCTTTAGAGTTTTACAATAATTACATTAACAGAACACTTTCATTAACAAAAACCTTTATGAAAGTAAAATAACATTTGAAAGAAGGATCTAAAATGATTTTAATTATTTTAAATTCCTAAAAGAAACATTTAAAATTTAAAAACAGATGAGAAGACCTTGAGCAAATATATTGAGGGGCGGGGAGCAAAGTTTTTCACTTGCTGCTTACTTCACTTCTGTTGCCACCTTATTCTATTTGTGTGCAGCATAACTACAAAATTAAGCTTCACCGTGTTGACTTTGAACTTTGGGCTCCACTATATGACTTAAGTCTACATATTACAGAATCCGACTGGCTGAATATTCAATCAGCATTTCTTTAACGCATTCATGATACAAACCATTCCCTGATTTATAGACCAGTAGCAGAGCTTTAAAATCTATTCTATAGCTGAGTGGGGGCGAGTGGAAGGCCTTCTGGGCTGGAGTAATAAGTTATGGTCTCTTTGTTCTGTTCAGAACCCGAGTTGCAGCAGTCTGAATGAGCTGCAGCTGTTTGATGCTCTTTTGAGGGAGTCCAGTCAGAGAAATAATCATCATCAACAATCAATAATAAAGACAGACTTAATCTGTAATCAAGTCTGCTGATATTTGAATGATCATAGCAGAATGCTAATTTGCTAAATACATAAGAAGACCAATTTGATGAAGATGCCATTGGTTTGCCTTCGTACCCCTGTGGCTAACTGCAGCCTCACAGAGCTGCTTGCACAGCTGTCGAGTCTGCTGTGTTGTTTAAAGTGGGCCTCAAGTTGTCACTCAGCCGGTGCTGTCCTGTAAGTGGTGCTCATGGTTGTAGGTGTCTGTGGTCTATGTTGGACCACATAGATCTTGAAGTGGCCCAGGACTGTTATGGCAAAAAAAGGAGTCTTCACTTGTAATAATCGCATATTCTAAATAATCATGAATGTATTTTGTGTGTCCTACTGCTCAAAGGTCAAAAAGCATCGCAGAGATTTTACCTCCTGTCATGTGCCTTTGCTATTCTTTTGTCACCAGAAAAGAAACCCGATGGTAATTACGTTAGCCATTCTGCGGTCAAGCAGTGATGGAGTATCCGTTTCACGATCAATTCAGAAGGTTGCCGTGAAAACCAGAGCAACATATTTATGAAATCCTACAAGACCAAAACTTCATGGACTGCAGCACGCCCTCATGATGTCCTCGGAAGGTACGAATGAGCAGAATGCAAAAGTCTTTTCAGCAGATCCTTGGGATTTGCATTGTTTTAACTTAGCATAACACAGAAGGAACGCAGATTGTCTGAACAATGTTTCTGCGGATTTATTGACTTACTTGCAACAATTTTAGGTATATGTTTAGGCAAACCACACATATAATGATCTTAAACAAAATGGGATCGCGTTGCATGTGTACAAATATTGAAATATGTTGCATGCGGACACATTCTCAACACATTTTTTTCTGTTTTTTTCAGTAGCACCGGGACACGAACCAGCAACAAGCTGCTTTTTGAATGAACTGTGACAAGGTGTTATTCTTCCTCCCCGCCCTCTTTCTGTCGTCTGTCTTCCGGGAACACTAATAGGCTCCATGCAGAGTAACGTGACCAATTGAATCATTCTTGGCCCGGAGCTGGAAGTTGCCGATCCGCGGTGCAGAGAGCGTCGCGCTCACTCCAGCTGCAGCAGCAAAAAAAAAAAAAAAACACTCAGTGGTGACACAAACGGTGTTTGTCTCAGGACTTCTCTGCGATTAATACCCTGTCCTGCCAAAGGAACTACTACAGCATTCCTATCGGTTTCGTCGGCTTTTTTTCCCCCCTTTGGCAGACCTCAGACCAGTTCATTGGTGAAAAGGTCAGCGGGCCCCTCTCGAACCCTGACTGCAGATTGAGGTGAGTAGGTTAGAAACGACACTCAGATCAGGACAATGAGTTGCGAAGTGGTCAGTCTTCTCAATTTGAGGAAACTAAATAACCTGGCCTAAAATGTTAGGACAAGTGTATACTCATGCAAGGTATATACTGTGTAGGTTGATGTCCGATCGTACATATCGTGTAATGAGCAGTCATTAGTACTATTTTTGACAGTGTATGCACTACATTTAAAATACATAGAAGGACCTCAGTGAATGAATACATTTTCAGTCTCGGAGACTGAATTTCACATGAAGCCTTGTGAGTGACTGATTGAATCCCATTTTTTTTTTACCAGTTTGACTCAGATTGGAGATAGGGGAAATGGCTGACTTGTCTCAGTCTTGTGTCATTACCATGATGGCGGGGTCAATAGAGTCGTTGTGCGTTTTCCGCCAGCCTCTGGGAATTTTTTACTGTACATACTGTATGTTACGCAGAGCGTGTTTTTTTTAAATTCGTCAGTTTCATCAGACATTTGGACAAATGAGACATTGATTTTCATTGATAGTTCATAGATGTCATATATTATGTATTGATTTAGAGTGGACTGTGGGTTAAAAACATATTCACACATTGAATTGGAGCCATATTAGACTCGACGATTGAGGGGTCATTTTAGTTTCAGTTGCCACTGATTAAATTCATTTAAAGAGGTCTGATAGTACAGAATACTCTCATAATAGACTTCAAATTTAGTTCTCGGGGCCCAAAACGGGCAGAGGCCAGTGTGGAGTTTTAATGGACCGGCACTCCTTGTGCTTCAGTAGATTTCCAGCAAGTACGCCAGTTTTCAGACATTGATGGCTTGTGACCAGTCCAGGGTCAGAGCTGCTTCTCGCTGAAAGTCAGCTGGGATAGGTTCACCCACCCGTTACCCAAATGAGGACAAACAATATCTAGAATGGAAGGAAAGATAACTGAAAAGAGAAGTCTTGTTCATTTAACCCTTTCCTGCACAAATAATGCTAACCTGTAACCTGATAACCTGATCAAGCAATCCACTGTAGTAACTGCTGTTACATTACATTATATTGTGAGTCCCAAAGTTCCACTGTCCACATGGGTTGGTTATTACAGTTCACATTTAATAATACATCCATGGCTTCGTGAGAGGCTCATTGCTATGGATGCCCTGCGTGACAGATCCCACAATGTAATGCAACCAGGCCACATTGTGTGCCCAGGACGAATTTCGTGTTAGGGACAAAAAAGGTTTACAATAGCACTTTGCATTCCTTGCACCACCACTTTACAGCAGGCCCACCAGTTTTAAAGATCGCGTACCACTGAATGAATCGCGTACAGTACTTGTATTGTGTATGTCTTGATTTTTCCTACGTTATTTTTAATTGGCTATTTGGTGGATTGTACTTGTCACAAATTGAGGGGTTTTGTGGTGCTTGAGGCAAAAATGTGGAGGACTCATGTGGAGGGAAGCACGCAAGCAAGGAAGGAGTGAAGGGTCTGTTTCACAAAGCAGGTTTAGTGAACTGTGAGTCTGTTAACCCTAAAATGAGAGGAAACTCTGAGTAAAGGGAGGCAACTCAAATCAGCATTTTCAGACAATTTTCTTTGAGAGCAGTACCGTTTCATGTCCATCATCAACATACACAACCTAATCTCTCTGGAATGACCTCCCACTGAACATTCGGCAAGCCTCCTCGCTGCCCATCTTTAAAGCCCTCCTCAAAACTCACTTGTATTCTTTGGCGTTCGACTCAGCATGACTTAGATTTGTTCTTGATTTTACTGCTTGGTGCTTTCTACCACCTTTATTACCGATTCATCTTACTGTTTAATGTGTATGTTAAATCGCTCCATGTACAGCACTTTGTATGCAGCGATGGCTGTTTGAAAGTGCTCTATAAATACTGTTGACTTCACTTGACTTTACCAATCGTAGTCACGCTATCTCATCCCAGCAGATATTTTGTGTTGCTTCACATATTTAATTGTTTTGTGCAATGTTGGAGATGCTGAGCAATTATAAGTATGCAGGGCGGTCAGAAAAGTGTGTTATGCTGAGGTCTCACCCGTTTGAACAATATTTTTATATTTCATCTTCAGCTGTTCCCAAGTGCCCTGCGGAATTGCACAAAAATTCAATTAATTGATTGGCAGCAGTTTTTCCCTGTTATATGATTGTGACTGCAAAAAACTACATTGAAAGTTATAACTGGAGCAGCAAAGGTC